>NW_028081111.1:631768-885173 GCF_014824575.4 Sturnira hondurensis
CATAAAGGAAAGAATAAACAAATGGGATCTCATCAAAATTAAAAGCTTCTGCATGGCTAAGGAAAACAGTATCAAGATACAAAGAGAAGCAACAGCTTGGGAAAACATATTTGCCAATGATACCTCAGATAAGGGTTTAATCTCCAAAATATACAAAGAACTCATTCGGCTCCACTCAAAGAAGACAAGCAACCCGATTAAAAAATGGGCAGAGGACTTGAACAGACATTTCTCCAAGGAGGACATACAGAGAATCCAGAGACACATGAAAAGATGCTCGATATCACTAGCTATCAGAGAGATGCAAATTAAAACCACAATGAGATACCACTTAACACCAGTCAGATTGGCTATCATAAACAAAGAAACAAACAACAAGTGCTGGAGAGGTTGTGGGGAAAAGGGGACTCTAGTTCACTGTTGGTGGGATTGCAGAATGGTACAACCACTATGGAAAACAGTGTGGAATTTTCTAAGAAAACTAAAAATGAACGTGCCTTTTGACCCAGCAATTCCACTATTAGGAGTATATCCTAAGAACCCTGAAATACCAATCCAAAAAAACCTATGCACCCCGATGTTCATAGCAGCACAATTTACGATAGCCAAGAGTTGTAAGCAACCTAGATGCCCATCAGTAAATGACTGGATCAAAAAACTATGGTACATTTACACAATGGTATTCTATGCTGCAGAAAGGAAGAAGGAACTACTACCCTTCGCAACATCATGGATGGAACTGGAAAGCATTATGCTGAGGGAAATAAGCCAGGCGGTGAAAGACAAATACCATATGATCTCACCGTTAACAGGAATCTAAACAAACCAAACAAGCAAGCAAAATATGACCAATGACACTCAAATATGGAACAGGCTGTCGGGGTCCAGAGGGAAGAGGGGAGAGAATCATAGAGGAAAAGGGAATAGACTCACATGAACAAGTATAAAAGACACATGGACAATAACTAAGGGTAGGGGGTGGAAAGGGGAGGGAGGCTGGGAGCATGGGGTGGGGGGCGGGCAGGGTTGGGAATATAAGACAGAAATCTGTACTTGAACAAGAATTAAATAAAAAAATTATATTAAAAAAAAGGCCAGAGCAAGTGCAGCTGGGCCTGACTGAGTCTGGCAGTTACACTTAATCAGACTTAAGTCTAGAAGTTGCAGCTTCAGATACCCAGGTAATAGCTGAATCCGCACCAAGAGGATCATCATTTCCACCACCCCGCCCCATAGCGTCAAGTGGAGGGAGAAAGGACTGACTGTCCAATCCGGGGGCCAGGGGACGTGTCGATTCATCTGGACTATGAGAGGGAAGAATAAACAAAACAGGGGAAAGCCCTCTACTGTAGAAGCCAAGATGGTATAGGGGGAAGTAGGCACATGCGCAGTAGAAACCAGACGACAAGGCAAAACTTGGAGGCATGTGCCATAAGAGCCCAAATGGTGACATAAAGAGGAGGAGTCTAGCCTGGAAAACCTTGAAGAAAAGACCAGACTGGATAAAGAAGGACCCAGCACAAGCTTGTGAATGATTAGGAAAGAGATTGGTAATTCTGAAAGAAAGCCTGCTCTCTCCCAAGCCCAAGGTAATATAACCAAAGCTTAACAAAGGTTCATCTCAATAGCACAAGTTTGCGCGGCCCTTCACCAATTTGTTCGCGCAGTTGTAAGTGGGTCCTGGTTGTGGCAATGCAGCATGGCTGGAATGTAGCCAAGAGCAGAGAGCATGCTGGAATACAGAGCCCAGGGTAATCGCATTACAGTTCTGGACCCTGACCCTCCTGGTGGACACTTATGTCACCACGTTCGGGACTCATTCCACAGTGAAACAGAGTTAAGCCACCTGGTCAGGAATGTGACAACGGGCACCTGGGGCTAGTCCTTTGTTTTTACTCCAGTAAATCTTACTACTATACCTCATCCTCCCATGCATGGGTTCCTAAAATGCTTTTCTCATGATTCCATGGAAGAACCCTATTTCCACCGGCAACAAAATGATGCCATCATTAGCACATTCATATATGTGGTACTTTATTTCAGAGAAAAAGTCAAGCTTACATACCTCATCCAGACCAGGAGACTGTTGGAGACCGCCCTGCCTGGTTTCAGGAACTGTAAACCGTTTCCCATGTCTAAGGCTGTGAGTGACCTCCAGAATGCCAGCCGATGAGGAGACAAGACTTGTCTCTGCCAGTAGATGCTGCCCCTGCTTCATCTCCCTGCCCCCAAAGTATGGTCAGATAGTAAAAGACAGGTGAGACCCATCAGAGGAGGGGCAACCTAGGCCAGACACGATCACCTGGGAGGCCATCATGGAAGAACTCGGGGGGCTGCAACAAAGAGGGAGTGATGGACCCTCACCCCCCAGCTGTGATGAAGCCCGAGTCCCCATGTCCTCTGAGAGGCACACTTCCTGGCTCTAATCCACTTGAGCCTAAAAACCAATGATGGGAAAGGCAGTGCAAGCCTTATGCTGGGAATGGCAGGCTCCCTAGGTAATTAGGCCTGAGAAGGAATATGTGAAACCCTGTGAGACGTGCTTTGTTTAAGAATGCTTTTAGTTAGATAATAAGGGCCCGAGCAGAAGAAGAGTTTATGTTCCCAAAGTTCTGTACCCTTTTAGCTGACGGTCTTTGATTTAGAAGAAGTCCTAATGGTTCTTTGTATAATATCTACTGTTTACTGCTTGACAATGATTAATAAACTGTACCTAAACTCCTGTGCAAAAATCCCAATGAAAGCCTGACTACGCAAGGGTCGGGCCGCTCTTTCTCCCCTGGTGAAAGAGTTGCCCGGCCGCTGCAGAAGCTCTCCCCTTGAGAGGATGGCGAGGCCCTTCTGAGGCTCTCCCCCCTTGAGGGAGTAGCCTCACTGTCCCTTTTCCTCCACAGGACTCGGTAGTCCGTGTGAATTTGTCTCATGTCTCATCCATGACACTGTGGGCACTGCTTGTCAGTGCACGTGTCAGGAGACAAGAGTGGAGATTGTACATTTGGGAAAGAAATATTTACCACTGTCTATGGTTTAGAGTCATTAATTGTTTAGGTCAAGCCTCTCTCCTTTACCTGCATGAACATAAAGATTGCAGGTGGCTAAAATGAACTCTTTTACAAACTATTTCAACTGAGGATATTGGATAAAGGTATAAAACAGAAGTTTTTTGTATACAAAACATAGAATGGGTTTGGACAGTAAGTCTATTCTAGATCCTTTCAGTTGTTAACAGAGTATTTTGTTTGGGGGAGGTTAAAAGATAAAAGCTCATTAATATCTCACATGACAGAAATTCTGAAGACTCAAGGTCTTTCTTTTCTGCCACCTCATAAAATCAGTTTTTTTCCTTGATGTCCTCCCCTCCCCTTCTGAGGTCAAAAGATGGAGGCCACTGCCCCAGACACCATCTTCATGGAAGTCCACCAAAAGGCAGGAAAGAAAGCTCTTTTTGCTTACTTTGTTTTATTAGGGAGGCCTTCAGCGGGTGCACCCTCTTGTCCATTGGCCATGATTGGCTCTCAGGCCCATGATCTAGCTGCAGGAAAGGCAAGGAAAGTGACAATCTTGTGTTTTCAGCCTCTGTAATGGGCAGCAATCTTTACTAGCAAGAAAAAAGGGCAGAAGAAAAGGTGTTGGATAAACAACCAATAGTGTTAGCAACCCAAATCAAAGAAGCAGAAGAGAAGAGATGCTACAATTGCTGGGGGTTCACATATGCTTACTAAGAAAGTTATTTCATAGACATACTTATGTTTGTTCTTTGTGTAGGTTGATTTACTTAAATAGAGAAACTCCAAGGGCAGAAACCATGATGACTTCAGTCTGTCCCTTCTGGAAGGTGAAATTGATATTGACAGCTGTTGGACAAAGAAATGTAGGTAACAAGTCAATGTGTATTATGACATTATGAGATCCATGAATGAAAGCTGTCACAAGCACTAAAAATACACACACACCTTTGTACCTGAAATTCTTCTCACTTTATTCCCAGTTGTATTTCCATGGTTTATTAAACTTACTTGCATTTTATGATAATGGCATCTGACACACCAAAAACATTAATGTTTGTCAGCAATGTTGCAGTAGGTTTCCTTTTGCCAAAGAATTGTTTAAACAATTAAAGTCATCTTCATATGAAAGCTTATGGCAAAATATTGTAAAGGATTGGATGTAATTATTCTTTTTCAATTAAAGAGAAAATACTAACTTTTTATTATTTGAAAGAGGATAGAACAAACATTTATCAAGTTCCATCTGTATGTTACATATTCTTGCATGTAACTTCATGGGCCCCTACAACAACTCTGTTTTTGCCTTTTTGGGTGTGCGTGTGGCATGTGTAGTGCACACATGTGTGTGTGGTGTGTGTGTACTGCTGTTCCCTTTATAAAGTGAGGAAACTAGTTCTTTCTGGAGGCTTTTGGTGTAGAAACTGTTCCAGGTCTCCTCTGAGCTTGTGGTGGCTTCCAGCAATCCTTGGTGTTCCTTGGTTTGTAGACTCCAATCTCTGTTTCCATCCATCACTTCTCCTCTCCGGGTGCCCTCTCCTCTCATAAGGACACCAGTCATCAGATTTAGGGTCTACCCTAATCTAGTATGGCCCACCTTAACTAAACTAATTATATCAGCAAAGACCTATTTCCAAATAAGATAACTTTCTAAGATTCAGGTGGACATGAGTGACTTTTTGGTGGGATGAGAAGACACTGTTTCACCCATGATGAGCTTTGAATAATTGAAAATTTAAAAGAATTTGACTCCCCTATCACAGCTGTCCACCTGCCATATGAGCAGTTACGAAACATTTAGAAAGGACAGGGTGAGATCCACTCTTCTGGTTCTTTCATCAAACACCTATTGAGCATTTACTTGGTGTTCTAAGCACTGGGCTACAAGAGCGAACAGCACAGAAAAGGTCCCTGGTCTCCCAGGCTTTCTGATCTATTCTATGTTTTGTTTCTTTACCACCCAGTGTAAATGAGGAAGGAAGAAGACAGAGAGATTTCTTCTCCATGGGTCTTCCTCTCCTTTATGCTGGCCCAGGACAGAGACCAGTCATCATCACCATAAGCAGTCACACACTCCTCACATTCCACACAACACTCTTACACATATTACCCTGTTTAATTCTCTCAAAAACGCTTGGACATGGTTATAATTTTGTTCATCTTACAGACAAAAGAGAAAGGTAAGTAATTAAACTGGGACTGAAACTAGGTCCTCCTCTCATTCTTAAACCTGTTTTTTTCCAGATGCTGTTGTAGCCAGGCAAATAATGGAAAGGCATGTAATAACCATTTGGCAATGGGCCTGGTGAGGATCATGATGAACTAGAGATGACAAATATTAAATACAGATTCAGATTCAACTTTTAAAAACTGCTCTGTTGACGTGTGTCAAGGTTGTAAGTGTGCACGTCCTTTGACCCAGCGACACACTTGTGCATATGTGAAACAACCCCATACCGTCAAATGAAGACTGACTAAATAAAAGTTGGTATATCTGAATAGAGAATTAGTATGCAGCTATTAAAATAACTCAGTTTTTTAATGTCTTCATGTGGCTCTCTTTAAGATGCATAGCAAAGTGAAGAAAGCATCAGCGCAGAACTGTATATATTTGCCAGCACGTCTCCACAGACCATCTCTAAGAATATGCAAGAAACTCACCTCCAGGAGGGATTCTTTTTGCAAATACCCTTTTGAAAATTTTTATTTTTGAACCATGTGAATACATTTTCTATTTTTAATAATTAACTAAAATATTTTGTAGGTCAAATAAAATGCAAAAAGGGGATCTATTTTATGAGCCTCTCCCTGGGCCCAGGGCTGTGTTATAGCCACTGTTCAATCTTTCCCTGCACCTCACACCCACCTGGCATGTAACTGGACTCATTAAATATATAGTTTGCTGGCTCAAATTACCTCATTCTTTTAGCTTTGTGGGTCAGTCCTTGGGCAGTTTGACCCTGCACTGGGTTCACTACCTTCGAGCTGCTCCTGCTGGGCTCTCTCTGAATAGCACTTCCACCCTCCCAGCCACCCAAGGTCACACTCCAGCTTCCTCTTGCCCGTCTCCCTCCCTGTCACTGTACTCCCTCTCTTTGTCCTTGGTCCCAGCACCTCAGCACACCCACATACATTCCTCTGATACGGAGTTCTACAGAGTTTACTTTCTAAAAGCCTCTGGAATCTCTCCTTGTCACCCCCTTCCTAGGAAGGTCTCACCTCAATTCCTGCCATAGCATTGACTTCCTAAATGACCTTCCTTCCTCCACTTTTTTCTTTCAGTAGACCATTCTATGATTCCCTTCTTGCAGGATTAGCTAAAGATGCAAATCTCAGTCTGCAGTTCCCTGTTTAAAAACTCCCTTGACTCCCATACAAGAGTTTAGGCTCTTTAGTATGGGGCATGGGGCTTCTCATAAGCGGGCACATGCCTCCACCTCCCATCCACACCGCCTCTGCTTACACTCCACACGTCCAGCCTCACCGGTCTCCCCAACTCCTGGTACCCACTAGGCAGGGGCAGATCTAACTTTTGTGGGGCTGGAAACTTAACTGGAGCAAGGGATGGCTTCTCCAAGAAAATGAATACAAACCTACTAAGGCAGAATCCCACATGAAATTGAATATATACTTACTCCCCAAATTGTAACAAATTGCACATTTTTTAAAGTCCTGAAATTTCAGAAAACAAGATAATGTTTTACTGAATTAACTGTAGGACATACCTTTATACTGCACACTCTGAGAGCCTTGTTATAGGGCACCAGCTCTTTATGGCATCTTCTATAAAGAAACAAGAGAGGAGGCTCTCTTTTCTCCAGCATGGGGGATGAACATCCCTTTCATTATTGATAACTAAGGGAAGTTTTCTTTTCACAACTCATTATTCATCCTGTCATGCTATAAAACAATCTCTGTGTTGAGATACAACAAATGTGACCTCACACACAGATGTTCTCACTACGTACAGGCTTGTGCTTGACAGACACAGATGTGCTGATCTATTCGACTCGGGGAGATTTCCAACAGAAAGGAAAAGGGCCGTATGGTACGTTGGAAACAGTGTAGGCTGTTTTTTCTCACACAGTTAGGGGAAAAATCCTTCCCTCAGTCTAGTGATGCACTGAGAAGAAGGGCAATCTCCCAGAAGGAGTCAGAAGGAACTGCAAGGAATCTGAGGGCAGACGAAGTCCTGGTGCTCTGGGGCTGTGAGGAAGTCCAGCCTGGCAGCCGATCTATGTGCCCAAATTCAGACAACAGACAAGGAAGGGGCAAGGAGCTAGCAGGGGCCACCTCACTGTAGAGCAGTGTACCTTCAGTGGGAAAGTAGCGTGCCCCAGAGAAATTCCTTAACTTTTGAAGCCTCTGCTTTCTAACCAGTAAATAGAGGATGCGAATGCTTGCCTGCCATTTTCAATGACAAAGTGAATGCACAAATCTGGTCTTGTAGACCCTCATTAGTGGTGATCCCTCTCCTTCTTTCTCCCCCACAGCAGGGGGACTCCAACTGGGCTGTTCTTTCCACAGTACTGGGTATGACATTCTACGTCTAGTCTGTCCAAGTCCACCCACCTGGCCTGGTCAGGAGTGTGGCAAGGAACTCTTCAATCTTTCAACCTAACTGACTGGGAACCTTAGGGCCTTCCTTCCACTGAAGTGGTAGTAGACCTCACACATTTTCAAAAATCTGATAGCAACAATAGACAAAAAAAATCAGGGCTTTTTTCTTTAACCTTCCACCACTTGCCTCTCTAGGTTCCAAAAATCACATATTTGTTATTAAAAGTAATCTTGAGGGATTAATCTAACTTGTTCATGTTTTAGGTGAAAAAACTAATCTATACCTACAATTAAAAACTAAGTCTGCTGAGTCTTATTTCTACAGGACTTTGTTCTACTTTAGGGATAATTATGATTTTCTATGCAAATTATAAGTGTCCCATATAATATGCACTCAGTAGAAAACTTCTGGAGAAATGTTCAAGCCCAGCAGATGCTCCAGCACACTGAGCACATCACAGCCTTAGCAGCTTGTCAAGGGACTCACGGTGGGCTTTGTGGTGCAGCCGTCAGTTGCACCTTGGGACTTGGGAATCTGTCAAGCCCCTTAGCATGACAGTCACCCTTCCTACCTGTTTGTGACACACCCCAGCAAGGATCTTGAGCTTAAGACATGAGCAAAGGTCATTATTATTGGAAAATACAATAAGAAAAGAGTAATGACTATGGTGAGGAACCAGCATAAGACTCTACAAAGGAGGAGAGGCTAAGGCCAAAGGTATCTTCAGATGTCACCAGTGCCATTTGGCGTTCTGGCTGGGCCTTAACTTGGCTGTGAGGCAGAAGATATGCCAGTGTCACTGCCAGGGGCTCTCTCTGGTGCCTTTGTGAGAAGAATAGGCAAGAAGGCCTCAGAAGTGTTCTGTAGAGGCTCCTGCTACTTCAGTGGCTCTCAGAGCTGTGGTTCCCCAGGATTAGAATGTATAAAGGCTGGGGACATGTGGCCTGGTGACTGCAGAACCTTAGACTGAACACAGCCCCCAGGTTCTTACAGAATGAGGGTTTGGGCCCCTGTGCTCACTCAGGCAGCTCTGGGGAGGGGAGTGGGTGGGTATGTAGCCCACAAAGGTGGTGACTTTGGCCCCACTGTGTGGAGAAGGTAGAGTGATACAAAAAAAGAGATGGCTGGTATGACCTGGCATCTGCCAGGAGAGATTCCTTCCTGCCTGGAAGGTTGGGGAAGGACTAGTCTGGGAGGATGTGATGGCAGCCTCCTCCCCCTGCCTTGTTCACCTTGCAGGCCCTGCCCTTTGCCTTTTGGAAGCAAGACCATACCTTCCCCTGCGTGCCTGTTCCCCCACCAGCCGCTCCCAGGCAGAAAAGGCTTTGCTCCTCTCTGATTCCTGCCCTTTCCTTTCCTCCCTCACCTTGTGTCTGAACCAGGTAATACAAATGTTAAACGACTATCACTCTTCATTGCACACGAAGCTTCCACTCCATGCAAAGCCCTGCACTAATTACTGGAGCAGTAAAATGGGGCAGCAAGAGCCTAAAGGATGTAAAGTACTGGCTTTATTCTCTAGTAGCTTACTGGGGACAAATATTTTAATAATAACCCAAGGTGGTAAGGCTGGGAGTCATGTGAATGGTGAAATAAACTTTCCCTACTGGCTCCTAGAGCCATTCTGCAGTAAGAATTCACTGGCATGACGGTAGCTGAGTCTCCTTGAAAGCATTGGACTTCAAGCTTTGTTGGACTGGTCATGTGACCTTGGGTGAGTCACTCAAGTCAGTTATTTCACCTGTAACATGCAGGTGGATAACTCCCATAAAGAGACATTGATGGACAGAATACTGGTCTGGGCATTCAAGAGACCTCAGATCTCTTTCTTGCTCGGCCAACAACAGTGACATTTTCTATACTCAGGCTCCTGGACCTTAACTTCCTCATCCATAAAATCATAGTGTGATAGCCTCTAAGGCTTCCAAACTTTGAAATTCTAGGCTATTCTGATGAGATAATGTGTACAAAATCCATAAAACATTGTTATTTGTAAGGCATTATTCTGTTATCTCGGGCAATAAATGTTCCATAAAGAAAGTAGAATTTGAATTTGGCTTTGAATGAAGAGTAGGGATTAAATAGATGGCAAATTATGCAAGGGCATGAAAGGAAAGCTGGAAAAAAGGGGAGAAAAGAGAGGAGATCAAGCAAAGGCTCTGTTTCTGGGGAAAAGCTGATGGATACAAGTGGCGGAGATGGGAGCTTGGCCTCATCAGTGAACACTGCCTGAGACAGGGGTTCAGATAAGAGGATCTCCTTCTGGAAATGCCTCAAGGGTCCTGGCCAAGGCCACAGATGCCACCTTTCCCAGTAGCCAAGGGCTGAGAACATCACGCCTTATTCTCATCAGCAAGGGAACTGGATAGCAGATGAGGCCCAACACCAACCCCTCTTCCAAAAAGAAGTCTGAAAAGAGATTATGATTATTTGGCTGACTGTACTTGAAAGTTTAAACCTCAGTTTGAGCCCTCACCTGGATGTCCAGAGGTTCCCTACCCCTGGGGTACTGGAAATCACTTATCTGAATGGCGAGCAGCCAGGACATAAATGACTGCTTTTATGCAAGCGCATCTTTTTATGCAAGTTCATTTTTAAGGGCTTGGTGCAGCACTGAGAATTTCTCAGGCCTCCCTGACATTGATGAAGTCACAAACTGCACTGCTACCATTGCCTTTGAAGTTATCACTGTGTGGGAGGTACTCACATTTAATTATCATTCACAGACACTCCTAAAACTGTTCCTGGATGCCTCAGCTGTTTTTGTGGCTGCTTCTAAAATAAAGTCTTGTGATTATTTTGTGTGTGTCTAAATGACTTGCAAAGGCGCCTATCTTGTTTTTGTCAAGTTGATTTACCCAAAGAAAACTACAGAGCTTGACAGAAAGGAAATGCTTTCTCTTTTCCTGAAGAGTTGTGTGTACGCTTGTTGGAGAGAAGTAGTAACTGTTTTTGGCGGATCTGGGCATTTTCAGAAGTTACCATCATCCATTGCACACCAGCTGCCATGGAGTGCGAGCTTCAGGTGGTCATCTCTGGAAGGAAGTGGCTTTCTAGTCCTGGAGTGTGGGGGTGTCACCTCTTTACCTCACTGTCATTCTTTCCAAGATTTCTTAGGCACCTTCATCACCAGCCTCCTGAGCTGGAATTGTTTAAGTTGCTGCTGGCCTTGTCCTGACACAACACACCCACAGGTCCAGGCAGCTGGGGAGAAGAGAAAGCAGGATGTGAATGGACCCATCCTACTTCAGCCACTTCTCCCTGACATCAGCCTACACTTCGAGCTGTCCATGACAAAGGTGCCACCAATCTTGGGGAATAACACCCTCTGATGCAGTACAGCAGGTGGCAAGAGCATGTGATTTGAGTCAGTAAACACATAGGAGTAAAAATAGAAAGGAAAACTTCCAGGGCCTTGTGGCTATTCCAGGACACAAAGGACTGTGGGCCCGTGCTTCCATGTCTACCACAGCAGGGACCCAGCAGACTTTAAACACCAGTACCACGCTTCCTCCTTCTCAGGGAGCTCAGCTAAAAGTCATTGCCCATGATGTCATCCTCATCTTTAATCACTGTGTAGAAATACAGTGAAAATGATTTAAATTAATAATGTAACATGACAGTAACCGAGAGTCCTAAGTCTCCAGCTGTACCCTCTCCCCAGCCCCGAACAAAAAAGAGAACCAAGAAGGAAGTGCAAGAACTGAAAAGGCAGCTGAGCAGGAAAGAATCCCCCCTCTAACTTGGCACGGGGCAGCTGATGGAGAACATCTGAGACCTTGTCATCTGAGCATCTGCTTCCTGACCCGGGTGCCCCACAGCTGGGCAACCCTCAAAGAACCCGTGTCTCATAAGAATGACCATGTGGAGGGACTTGTGCTGTGTACAAACTTGACTGTAAAGTAGGAGAATTCAGTCAATTCATTGTTGTCATCTATTTTGTTACTTGGGAAATGTCAAAAAACAGACCTGTGTGGAGTTTGTCCGAGAACCTAGAGCCAGGGAAACGCCTTTGAGATACCATGTCTCTCCGTCTCTTCCCTCAGCCAGAGGGACCTATTGCTGCCCAGAGGTCACAGCCCTCCCCCTCAACCACCCTCTTTGTGCTGCATTGGAAATTTCTACCATCTGAATAATTCCATTAAGTTGTCTTCAGTCAGCCAGCATTAAAGTGAAAAGATACTACCTGGGAAAAGTGACTGAATTAATTTATTAGCAGTCACCACTGTGTTAGCACAGGAAGAGGCCAGGATGCCCCGGGCAAGGGGAGGGAATGAAAAACTGCTGCTGAGGGAGGAAGGGAAAGGCCTGAAGCTGCAGCCAGCAGTGAGAGCTCAGGACCCTGGGTGACAGCTGGGACAGCACACTGCTAATGGGGAAGAGGAGAATGTGCTGGAAGCAGCAGACTTACCCACTCTTACAATTTTGCCTACAGCCAGCCCTGCATTTAACTCTTCCAGAAATAAACCTGTCAGCAAACCAGACAAGGGCTGTTTGTTATTTGCTGGGGTTTGCAAAAGCCCATGTGCTTGTGGCTGGACCTTTTGTCCTGCAGGTCACCTCCCCTCTCAGGTGCAAAACACCTGGGTCTTGGGTGGGAGCCACAGTCAGGGCCACTGAGAGGCCCAGGTCCCTGACTCAGAGTAAAAGAGGCCCCTTTCTGTAGAATTCCACTGTCTCAATCACCTGAGCAATTCAGCATATTCCTGAAGACGGAAAGGGCTCTGTAGCTTTTATCTTTCAGGACTTACTGAGACCTCTTTAAATTTCTTTCTGTTCAGATTCTAATTTATTTCTTCACATTCTTATTTAATTTTTCTCAGGGACAAATAGGAAAACAACTCTCCTGTCCAAACATCATGTTATATACAGAGGCCCATTCCCATCTCCTCACAGCTATGTTCAGCCCCCAACTGGAGCCCAAAATCCATTCAGTTTTTATTTAAAGATTTGCCCTCCAGGAAAGATTCAGGAAGCTAAAACCAACCAAACAGACAAACACAAAAGAAAAACCAGTAAGCGTGACAGGGCACACCTTATATCTCTGGCCTGGGCCTGCTGCTCAGAGCTGAGGGGCAGCCTTCTCCTGGCTGGCCTCTTGTCTCAGTTTCTCATTTATAAAATGAAAGGGTTTATGCAGATGCACAAGCTTAGAATTTTTTATTCTAAGATCTTGGGAATATAATACAGTTTCACACCACTGATCATTTCCAAGTAACAGTAAGTTCTGTCTCTGAATGGACTGAAAAGAGCTCCTGGAATGGTACTGTTCTTCCAATGCAGAGCATTCAAGTCTGTAGATGACATCTGGTATATCTTCTCTCAGGGCATAGAGTCTATACAATCTTTACAAGTCTTCTAATCAGTCCAATAGGAAATCTAACAATACAGTAGTTACCAAGCCCCATCCAGAGAAAGACCCACCTGCAGCACCTTCATGAGAACAAATGAAGGAAGGGAACAAAAATAAAATGAGATTTATTAACCTCTCTAGAAGGTTGTTTAAAAAGGAAAAAAATACACAACAGACTTTTCCTCTAATTGACATAAAAAATGGTCCTGAACAAATGGATTCTTCCCCAACAAGACAGAACTCTAAAAGTTTTCTGCATCTCTTATGCCTTTGTTGTGAGAATAGAGAAGTTAGCAGGTGGTGTGGTTGTAGCCAACAGACAGGACATCGTGGAGGACGCCCTATGCATTTATTAATTCCACTCACAATGTAGCTTCCAGAGTGTAACTTTATAATCCACAGCACTTATCAGTTAATCACATATAAAATATAAATATGTAATGCTGGGATCAATGTGATAAATCCCTTATCATGATGGTAAAAAAAGGAAATCTGTCCTGAACAACATAAATTGTGGGGAGTCTTGTCTGATGGGATTGGAAAGTGTTCTGCCAAGACTGTGATTATTTTAAGTCTTGATTACAAAAGCCATGTTCCAATGGGTCCCCCCTGTGGGAAGGAATAAAATTGATTACACTTGTTTCTATTCAGAACTTTACAGTGTTAACTGGTAGCTCCAGGGATGAATCTAAAATAATCTTACACATATGTAGCTGTAAGGAAGTGGAAAGCACCTTTGCCTATTGAGTTGGTTCTTCATTTTTTATCACAGATGATAGTGAAACAGGGTGCAGCCCAGAGGGGGGCCCAAAATAGGTATTTGGAATGGGGTCCAGAACTCAAGGTGTCCAGGAAATATTAGAAACATATAAAAGATGTCCTCACCCCTTCCCCCCACATGTGTGAGCTGGGGGAAGGGACACATTGTGCAGGAACATGCAGGGCTGTTTTGTACAGCTATAGCTTTGCAGCTAATCTCTGGCATGGCCATTTAACATATCTATAACCTTTAACTGGTTGCATAGATATGTTAAATAGCTGTGGCCATGCTCTGAGCCAGGGGGATGGAAGTGACTTCCACCCAAGATGTAACTGGGGACAGGTCCCCCTGGTTACAGCGCCTGCGTGAGAACTTGGAGAAGATTGGCTCCATGCCATGGGGCCACACCTGCCCAGATTCACGATGGCAGCCCAGTAAACTTGGAATAATACAGGAATGCTGGCAGGTGTAACTGATTGTAGGAGGAGTTGGAAAGGGGGGTTCAGAGGAAGATTGGTGCGGGGCTTTAAACCCAGACACAGCAGCCATTGGGGAGAGGACCACGCAGCTGTGGCACTAGGAAAGAACCATGAGGTTTTGCCGGAGTGGGTGCCCCAGCAGCTTCGATGGGGGACCCCCGCGGCTTTGGGGTGCACTCTTTAGCCACATAGCTTAAGAAATAAGAGAGACTTTGCAAGTAAAAAAAGGGGTGCAAGGATTTTTGTTGGTGGGCCATGAGAAGGTGCCACATGACTTTGGATTAATTGGAGATCCTGCCTGGATGGCAACACAGCTGATGGGGCCAGGAGCCTGAATCACGGATGTCTACTCCTTTTCCTGAGATACAGTACCCCAGATTAGGGCAGAGGGAGAAGGAAGGACTGTGTGCCTCTGTGGGTATCTTAAAGAACTTTGATATCTTAATGAAGACATTAGGTCACTACTTTAAGTTTGTATAGCTTTAAATAAACATTTCCTTTCCTTTTCACAAATTTTTGGCATTGAGAGCCTTCTTTTCTTTTGGTGGCAGACAATGCAAACCCAGTGGGGAGTCCTTTTGGTAATAGTATGTTGTACCCTCCTGGCCCTGTTTCTGTAATAATAGTGCCAGAGGCATCTCTTCTTTACACACCCCTGACCCCCCAAGCAGGTTTCATTGAGACAAATGACAAGTACATTAAAATAGTATGGTTGACAGGTCATGGAATCATAGTGTGAGGTGCACCTAATTCCTTTATAACATTTTGAGTTCCAAGGCAGTGATTTGAATATGTTTTTAGTCAACAAAATCCTTCTTCAAACAAAATCTAATACAAAAACTTCATACATCAAATGGAAAGTGCAGAAACTCTGGTTGAAGGAAGCTTGGGGAAAACGGACAACCTGGGGGTGATAGAAAGCTCCCTGTAAATTCAGTTGGGTCCCTGCAGCACTCCTGCAGGCCCTAACTTTCTGTGAACAGTTTGGAAATCTCTGATCAGAGGGGTTCACCCATTCTTCCCGTGTTGTTTTGGGGAAGCAAAAAATGAACTAAACTAGCCTTGACTTGCTTTTATTGGAAAGGTGGGAACCAACCAGTCTATTTTTAATTTAATAAACTCACTAGCACATGCATACACATATACAAAAGCAAGTATGAAATACTATGTCACAAATGCCTTTAGATGGAGCCAACCAAAAGCTCAAGTTTGGATTTTTTTAAAAAGCAAAACTTGGAGGAAGGGTGGAGATATAATTGTAATGCAGGGATGTTCCAAAGCTGGCTCACACCAGCTAATAACAGCTGTAAAATTTTTAGAAACTTTTCAAGACAATAGTTAACATTATTAAGCTTATTAAAAATTAAACTACAGAGCAGAAGTAAGTCTTGCTTGATTGTGGTTAGTAGGGTAATAATTTATAGTTTTAATTTGAATGTTTCACCCAAAATGGTGTGATTGAATGTGATATTGTTATGTTACAGAATTACATGCTTATGATTTGGTAATAAAAGATTTTGTAATGAAAAGGAGTTTTATTTGTGCCAGACCCAGTACATATCCAACAATCACACACCTTATTTATCCAAATGAATTGTAAACTTATGTCCACACACAAAAAAGCTGCATGTTTATAATGTGCTTTATTCATAATTGTCAAAGCTTGAAAGCAACTGAGGTGTCCTTCAGTATCTGAATGGATAAATAAACAGGTACATCAGACAATGGGATATTATTCAGCAATAAAGGAAAACGAGCTATCAAGCCATGAAAAGACATGGAGGAAACTTAAATGCATACTGCTAAATAAATGAAGTCAGTCTGAAAAGGTTGTACTTCACATTCTTATTTAATTTTTCTCAGGGACAAATAGGAATCAACTAAGTGACATTTGGAAAAGGCTAAACTACTGAGACAATAAGAAGATCAGTGATTGCCAGGGACTAGGGGTGGATAGGGAGAAGAGAGAATAGGCGGAGCATGGAGCATTTTTAGGGCAGTGAAACTATTCTATGTGATACTACCGTGATAATACATACCATTAAACTTTTGTCAAAATCTAGAATATATACCATTAAGAGCAAACCCTGATGTAAACTATGAACTTTGGAGATATGTCAGTACAGATTCAGCAGTTGTAACAAATGTACTATTCTGGTGGGGGTATTAATAATGGGGGTGTTTTGTAAGTGTGGGGGAGCGGTGCAAACTGGAGGGGGGGTACAGGTCATCTGTACCTTGCATTTAATTTTCTGTGAACCTAAAAGTGCTCTAAAAAATAAAGCCTATTAAAAAATTAGATGAAGGAGATCCAAGATGGCCATAGAACAGGTGGAAGCTACACTCACTTCTTCCCACAACCAAACTAGAATTACAACTAAATTATTAAAAAATCAGCTTGAATAACCACTTGAAGACCAATGGAACACAAGTCTTATAACCAAGAACTTATAGAAGAAGCCACATTGAAAACCTCTGGATCAGAGGGGTTTACCACATTCTTTTCACAGTGCTTTTGGGAGAGCAGAAAAGAATAAAACTAGCCGTGACTCACTCTTATTGGAAAGCTGAGAACTAACCCATCTGTTTTTTAACTTCAGAAAGTAAGAAAGACAAAGACATGAAAAGAGCTGACCCCACATCCAAGTGGGGTGGCTGAGAATCCAGAGGGTATCTCAGCTGCAGAGATGTGAGGTTTTAAACCCATGCCAGGCTTGCCAGCCCAAGCATCAGAACAAGGAAGAGGAGTCTACGGAACATTTGGCTGTGAAAATCAACAGGGATTCTGGTCACCAGGGAGAAATGGGAGTCTGCTAGCAGCCCAGGTGCCCTCTTAAAGTGTCAGCACACAAAATGTCTTTCTCTGTCACTCATCCTGGGCTCTGACAGAGGGATGGTAGCTCAGAGTGGAGTAGAGTCCTCGAGGAAAGACTGGGTTTTATGGCTGTCTGAGTGCCTGAGCTAAGTCCTTATCCCACACGCCCCACAGATGCCATCTTCCTTGAGTCCAGCACTCCCTTCCATGTGGCATCAGCTTGGAGGATTGCAATAGCCCCACCCTCCTGACTCCCTGTTAACTTGCCCCAATGAGCTCACACCATTCAGAGGAATCAGCTACCTGGGCCTAGGGTGTAGAAGTCCAGACAGATTCAGAGAATATCAGAGACAGTTGTGTGGCTCTGGGGCCACCTTCTCAAAAGCCCGACTAGCACTGCCCCCCCACCCATGGAAGATCCACCAGCTCCACCCTCCTGACCGAGGCAGCCCCACCCCTGCAGAGGCAAAATCTGGGACAGATTGAGTTGTGTGGCTCCAGGGCAGTGGCCGTTTTTCCCTTGCACACGTGATTTGTTCAGATCCCTCCCTTCACCTAGCCAAATCTTGGTCTCTTTGGGCCTGATGAACTCTGCTGGCCTCACCGTGATGACTCCCTGAGACCTGACCCCACCACAAAGATCTGCAGGTGGCAGTTAGCTTTGGTGTACTCTAGGATTTTTGCTGAGTGGTCTCAGATGCAGCACTGGCACTGAGTTTGAGTCTGTATCAGTCTAGTGAACACCACTCACTCCTACCTAGTGACTCACTGAGAACCTACCTCATGAAATTTGAGTACTATCAGAAGCTCTTTTGGTGACTGAGCCTAAGAAGCACCCAGCAGGTGGAGGCAGGCAGAGGCAAATCTTGCCTTGAGCCTTTTGCTGACCTGCCCCTGGGCTCAGTACTGGTAGATGCTAGCTTTGGTTCACAGTTTTGACTTTCCCATACATATCCAGGCCAAGCAGAGGCAGCCACAAACTGTGGATTGCTTTGGAGCTCAAAGCAGGTCACCCAGGGCCAGTCACAGGGAGCATCTGACATTTAACTGTACCAGAGTCTCTCCCAAGAGGCTCCAGAACCAACACACCAAGGGCAAGTTTCAAAGAATGCCAAAGTAGGATCCATTTAGCTCCACAAGTGACACATCTAAAAGGAGGTCTTAGGCCCTGGCTGGTGTAGCTTAGTGGATTCAGTGTGGGCCTGCAAACTAGGGAATAGCAGTTCAATTCCCAGTCAGGGAATATGCCTGGGTTGCAGCCCAGTTCCCGGGACACACAAGAGGCAACCATACATTAATATTTCTCTCCCTCTCTCCTTCCCTTCCCCTCTAAAAATAAATCAATAAAATCTAAAGAATAAAAATCAAAAAATAAAAATGAATAAAAGGAGGTCTTAGCAGGCACCAGACCCTGCTGAGGCAAATTCTGCTCTTTGTGTGCAGCACTTGCACAGCCACACATACATTGCGGTTGGTGTCAGTGCTCACAGCCAGCCAGCCTAAGGTTGACCTCATGCAACAACAAAGACTCAACTACAACAGGACAAAACCCACAAAACCCACACCATGGACGTTTCTGGAGTGCCTAGTGCAGGTGTAAAGGAGGATGTGTCCCTTGGTCTCACAGGACACCTACTCCATAATGCCACCCTGCCAAGACTGTGAGTCATAGCAGATCTGTGTAATACACAGAAAGTAACACAGAGAGGCATCCAGATGGGGAGACAAAGAAATATGCACCAAATGAAAGAACAAGGGAAATCTCCAGAAAATGAACTGAATGAAGGGGAGGCAAGCAATTGACAAGATATTGAGTTAAAAAATGTTTATGAGAATGCTCAAGGAACTTAGTGAAAACTTCAACAGCATAAAAAAGGGCATAAAACCATAAAAAACAACCAGTCAGAAGTGAAAAATACAATATCTGAAGTGAAGAATACACTAGAAAGAATCAACAATAGGTCAGTAGGTTAGATGAAGCAGAGATCAAATCAGTGATGTTGATAACAAGGTAGCAAAACACACCCAAACAGAGCAGAAAAAAATCCATGAGGATGGTCTAAAACATTTGAGACAGCACAAAATGTAATATTGTAACAGGGAATAAAAACTTTATACTATTCTGCCTTAGAATGAAATAGAATTAGAATAATATATACTAACAAACTGATAAAAAGAATTCACATACTGACAGTTTCTTTATAAGTATATTGCAAGTGACAGCAGTTCCAATTCCTATTTCTACAAGAAAAGGCCTTGACCACAACTTTGGATGGCATAGGTCACCCAACTGCAGGAACTGGGCTGGCACTGACCAGCTACAAGATGCTGACATTAAAGATCCATATTAGGACCAGCAAGGACACCGCCTGCCTGTCCACAGCTCCCTCTTCTGATCTCTTTGTTCTCCTGTTCCACTCCCTCCTTATAAAACCCCTGCCTGCACTGGGGTATTAAGATGGGCTTTGAGAACAGAGTCTCCCATCTTCCAGATTGCTAGCACCTGAATAAAACCACTTCCTTTTACATCAGCACCTGCATCTCTCGTATTGGCTTTCCAAGTAGCAGGCAGCAAGATCTGAGTTCAGTTACAATAATATCTGCATCATAGGGGTATCAGAAGAAGAGAGAGAGCAAAGGATTGAGAACCTATTTGAAGAAATAATGATGGAAAACTTCCCTAAACAGGTGAAGAACAAAAATACAAGTCTAGGAAGTACAGAGAGTCTCAAATAACATGAGCCCCAAAAGAACCACACCAAGATACATCATAGTTAAAATGTCAAAGGTTAAAGACAAAGAGAGAATCTTAAATGCAGCAAAAGAATGACAGTTAGTTACCTATAAGGAAGCTTCCATAAGAGTATCAACTGATTTCTCGATGGAAACACTTTAGGCTAGAAGGGATTGCCACAAAACACTCAAGCAATGAAAGGCAAGGACCTACAACCAAGATTACTCTACTCAGCAAAGCTGTCATTTACAATCAAAGGACAGATAAAGAGCTTCCCAGGCAAGACAAAACTAAAGGAGTTCATTGTCACCAAACCAGCATTACAAAAATATTAAAAGGTCTTCTTGAAGAAGGAAGAAAAAAGAGGAACATAGTTATAAAGAATAAAATGGCCATAAATATGTACCTATAAATAATCACTCAATGTAAATGGCTTAAATGCTCCAGTCAAAAGACATAGGGTAGCTGAATGGATAAGAAAACAAGACTCACAAATATGCTGCCTATAAGAGAATAAAAAGCACACAAAGAGTGAAAGTAAAGGGACAGAAAAGTAATTTCATGCAAATGAAAATGAAAAAAAAGCTAGGATAGCAACCCTTATGTCAGACAAAATAGAATATAAAACAAGGTCTGCAATAAGAGGCAAAGAAGTACACTATATAATGTTAAAAATATCAATCTAACAAGAGGATACAATCCTTGTAAACATTTATGCATCAACATAGAAGCACCAAAGTACAGTGGTGGGCAAAAGTAGATTTATAGTTGTTCACATGGAAAAAGACATGCAGGCTATGATTATTACAATACTTTTATTAACTCAATAGAATCTGACTGAGAACTATAAACCTATTTTTGCCCTCCTCTGTATATAAAGCAAATTTTGATGGACATAAAGGGAGTCAACAGTAATACAGTCATAGCAGGAAATTTTAACCTTTTAACCAGAGAGAAAATCAACAAGAAAACAGCAGCCTAAAATGAAACACTAGATCAGATGGATTTAATTGATGTCATCAGAACACTTCACCCCAAAGTAGCAGAATATAAATTCTTTTCAAATGCACAAGGAGCATTTTTTAGGATAGACCACATGTTGGGACACAAAACAAGTTTCGATAAATTTAAAAAGATTGAAATTACATTGAGCATATACTCTGACCACAATGGTATGAAACTAGAAATCAATTACAAAAAAACCTTTTAAAACAAACACACACATGGAAGCTAAATAATACCACTAAACAAAGAATGGGTTAACTATAAGATCCAGAAAGATACCTAAAGATACCTCAAGACAAGTGAAAATGAGAACACATAGCCCAAAATCAGTGGGGCACAATGAAAGCAGTTCTAGTAGGTAAATTCACAACATTACAGGCCTACATCAAAAACACAAGAAAAATCTCAAATGATCTAACATCACACCTAAAGGAACTAGAAAAAGAATAACAAATAAGGCCCTAAAAAGGCCCTCACCTAAGTGAGTAAGAAAAAGGAAAAAATAATAATCAGAGCAGAAGTAAATGAAAGAGCCTAAAAACACACAAAAGATCAATGAAACCAAGAGCTGGTTCTTTGAAAACATCAACAATACTGATAAACCTTTAACCAGACTCATCAAGAAAAAAACACAAGAGAGAGGACCCAAATAAATAAAATTATAAATGAAAGAGGAGAGATAAAAACTGACACCAAAGAAATACAAAGAATTATAAGAAAATATTATGAACAACTATACAGGGTGGGGCAAAAGTAGGTTTATCGTTGTTTGGGTAGAAAATAAGATAATAATTAATAAATAATACAATAATGAATTCTGTGTTTTGCATACTCACAACTATAATCCTACTTTTGCCTCACTCTGTATGCCAACAATTTGGACGACCTGGAAGAAAGAGATACATTCCTAGAAACCTATAATCTTTAAACTGAGTCAAGAAGAAACAGAAAATCTGAACACATTGATTACAACTTATGAAATTGAAGCAGTAATAAAAAAATTCCTGGACCTATGACTTCATAGGTGAATTTTACCTAGCATTTGAAGAAGAATTAATACCTGTCCTCAAGCTGTTCCAAAAATTCAACAGGATAAAATATTTTCAGAAGCTTAATTTATGAGACCAGCATTAACCTAAGTCTAAAACCAAATAAAAATACTACAAGTAAAGAATACTATAAGCCAATATTCCTGAGGAACATAAATGTAAAGCTCTTCAACAAAATATTAGTAAACCAAACCCAGCAATATATTTAATAACAGCATACACCATGATTAAGTGAGATTTATTTCTGGGATACAAGGTCTGTCCAATAGCTGCAATTCAATCAATGTGATACACCATATAAACAAAATGAAAGATAAAAATAATTTGACAAATCTGCTATTCATTTTTGATAAAAATCCTCAGCAAAGTGGGAATAGAAGGAATGTACCTTCACATAATAAAGGCCATATATGGCAAACCAACAGCTAACATCACACTCAGTGGGGAAAAACTAAAAGTGTTTTCCTGAAGATCAAGAACAAGACAGGAACGTTCACTTTCACCACTCTGACTCAACATAATCCTGGAAGTCCTCATCAAAGAGACAAGAAGAAGAAATGAAAGGAATCCAAGTTGGAAAGGAAAAAGTAAAATTTATTTGTAGATTACATGATACTGTACATAGAGAACCCTAAAGATCCCACCAAAGAATTACTAGAACTGATAAATTTAGTAAGTTGCAGAATACAAAATAAATATCTAGATATTGGTTGTATTTTTATACACCAATAATGAACTATCAGAAAGGGAAATTAAGAAAACAGTTTCCTTTACAATTGCATCCAAAAACATAAAATACTTAAAAATAAATTTAACCAAGGAGGTCAAAGACCTGTACTCACAAAATTACTGAAGAAAGAAACTGAAGAAGATACAAATAAATGGAAGCATATATTGTGTTCACACATAGGAAGTATTAACATCATTAAAACATCCATAGTGCCCAAAGCAATCTATAGATTCAACTCAATTCCTACCAAATTACCAATGGTGTATTTTGCAGAACTAGAGTAAATAGTCCAAATATTTATATTGGACCACAGAAGACCTCAAATAGCCACAGCAATCTTGAGAAAGAAGAACAAAGTTAGAGGTATCAGGCTTCCTAAAGTCAAATTATACTATGAGACTACAGTAATCAAAACAGCATGTTACCAACACAAAAACAGACATAGATCAGACTTCTGCCAACAGGGAGGTGTAGGTGGAAATACTATGCCTCTCCCACAATGAAGTTTGAATACAACAAAGCTTTAGTAAACAAAGATGCAGCCAAAGAACAGAAAATTGAACTATACGGAAGTCCAACAACAACGAACCATTCAACTGGACCGGTAAGAGGGGCGGAGCCAGCAGTGCAGCAGGGTTGGGCAGGAAGGATCCCCCGACCCCAGGTGCCCAGGCAGCCATGGACAAATCCCAGGCGTGGGGTAGCAACGGGCGGACCCAGCGAGGGTGCAAGGCGGCAGGCTGACCACAGTCACACATTTGCTCGCAGATAAACCAGCGAAGGAGCAAGCAGTGAGGTAGGCCACGCAGGCCCTGGCGGCAGGAAGCAGCAGAGGGGACCGCCATTGCCCCTCTTGGACCCCACCCCCACATACAGCGCCCCAACCCAGCGACTGAGTTGCCCCGCCCTGGTGAACACCTAGGGCTCCGCTCCTCATAGGTAACAGGCATGAACAGACTGAAACATGGCTCAAGAACTCAAAGCCCCAGAGCCAATAACTCTAAGTGACCAAGAAATAGCCAACCTATCAGATACACAGTTCAAAATACTGGTGATCAGGATGCTCCCAGAACTGGTTGATTATAGTCACAAATTAGAGGAACAAATGAAGGCTAAACTAATTGAAATGAAGGGAAATGCACAGGAAACCAATAGTGATGAAAAGGATACTGGGACTCAAATCAAGGAAGTGGGCCAGAAGGAAGAAAGAAACATCCAACCAGAAAAGAATGAAGAAACAAGAATTCAAAAAAATAAAGACAGGCTTAGGAACCTCCAGGACTTCTTTAAACATTCCAACATCCAAATTATAGGGATACCAGAAGGGGAAGAGTAACAGCCACAAGTGGAAAACTTTGAGCAAATAATAAAGGAGAACTTCCCCAGTCTGGCAAAGGAAATAGACTTCCAGGAAATCCAGGAAGCTCAGAGAGTCCCAAAGAAGTTGGACCCAAGAAGGAACACACCAAGGCACATCATAATTACATTACCCAAGATTAAAATGAAGGACAGAATCCTAGAAGCAGCGAGAGATAAGGGGACAGCCACCTACAAAGGAGTGCCCATCAGACTGTCAGTGGATTTCTCAAAAGAGACCTTACAGGCAAGAAGGGGCTGGGAAGAAGTATTCCAAGTCATGAAATCCAAAGACCTACAGCCAAGATTGCTCTATCCAGCAAAGCTTTCATTTAGAATGGAAGGGCAGATAAAGTTCTTCTCAGATAAGATCAAATTCAAGGAGTTCATCATCACCAAGCCCTTATTATATGAAATGCTAAAGGGACTTATCTAAGAAAAAGAAGATGAAAAATATGAACAGTGAGAGGACAGCAAACTCACAGTTATTAACAACCACACCTAAAACAAAAGCAAGCTAAGAGGACAGGTAGATTGGGAGCAGATCCATAGAAATGGAGATCACATGGAGGGTTAGCAACAGGGGAGTGGGAGGAGGATAAGGGGGAAGAAGGTACAGAGAATAAGTAGCATAGATGGTAGGTAGAAAATAGATAGGGGGGAGGGGAAGAATAGTAGGGGAAATATAGAATCTAAAGAACTTGAGACACGTGGTCATAAACTAAAGGGGGGTGTGGTGGGGGAGAGGTGTGCAGCGTGGAGGGGATTGAAGGGGGAAATAGAACAACTGTAATGGCATAATCAGTAAAACATATTTTAAAAAATTAAAAAAATCATTTCCCATTGTGATGGCATACAGATTTTTTAAACATTTTTTCAAATATTTAATCTTTTATTGTTTGTATCTTGAGTTTTTAATACATTTGAAAATAATCTGTTTTCCCTACATTGATAGATAATTTTTCCAAGCACTATTATTAAATATTGTATCCTTTCTCCAATGTATAATATCATATCTTGTATACCCCCGAGTTTTCATATTTTAGTCTACTTTTGTATTCTCTTCTATTCTATTGTTCTTACATATACTTTGTATCATTTATTTTTTTTGTAGGACTTGTTTTCCAACTTTTCTCTTCTTGAGTTTTCCTGTTCTTAGGTTCAGAAATGTTTGCAAAAACTGGTCACATTTTTTCTTTTATTTAGGGCTATGACAAAGCATCAGTTAGGGATCTTTCTCTTGTAAGGAAAAAAGTGCCTCTGACTATTTTAAGCAAAAATAAGGGGAAAGAGATTTTTAAAGAAAGATATAAGTCTCACAGAATTGATAGGAGACTAAGATCTGGCTTAGCAAATGGGTCAGATGCAAGCCAGTGCTGGGAGAGCCAGCAGAACAAAGCACAACTGCAGAGGGGCCTGAGGTGGTGGTGGTGGGAACTCCTTGCTCAGTAGCTGTGAAATGGAGCCTCAGTGAAGTCCGTTTGTAGGAGTGGCCTTTAAACACTGGTGATTTCTCCCAAAATGAGTGATTTTATTCAATATTATTGATACCAAACCACTCCAATTTTCATTAACTAACCAAAAAACACTGAAACCATATCACCATTAAGAAATGAGTGTATTTGGCTTGCTCCTCTGTGTCAGGTGGGCAAGCAGCCAATTCACATCAACTTCATCAAATGATTTTCATATAGATTCAAATAGTGGTTTTTAAGCCTCTACTATGTTAGAATCAATGGGGAAGCTTTCAAAATTCACTGATGCCCTCAACCCTCTTCAGACCAATTAAGTTAGAATCTCTGGAGACAGAGCTTGAACTTTAGTACTTTTTCAAGTCCCTCCCCTGACTTCCAATTGACAGCCACGGCTGAGAGGCTCTGGACTAAATGGAGATAATTGTGCTAACACCAGTTCCAGGTGAGTTCCCTGCATCTCCAGTTTGCACAGTAGCATCATCACACTAACTCAAAAGAGTCGTTGATAAACTGGACTTTTTTCAAAATTGCAAAGTTTACCAATGAAAGCAAAGGCTGGTGAAGGATTGACACATTCTTCAGATACATTTCAGTAATTTTGATGAGATGTAGCAGAATATAGTAGTGTTTATGTTTAAATAGTGGTGTCCACAGGCAATATTAATTTCTCTCAGACAATATTAATTTTTTAAGTCCTTCATATCATTGAGTGGAAAACTATGTTTTGAAGAGAATTTTTATTGAATCATAAATTTATAACTTAAAGGAGATAAGACATTCCTTTTGCAAAAGATGTAACATAAACTTTATTTTTGCTGGGAGAAAACCATGCTTCTAGACTTAAGCGCAGTAAACAATCTGGCGATTAGGTTCAGTCACTCAGAACAAGAGAGGGTGATTCTGATGGCAAGAGAGCTACTCCTAAAACAGATTTTTCTTCTTCAGATTTGTGTTATTTAATTCTTTAGATTGCTTGGAGTGCCTGACTTCCAGAAGAGAAAATTTTGGAACCATTCTAAAGAGAGCTTTGCATGAGTTTAGAGTGAATAATTTAATCATCTCTGAAGATATGTGTTCCATAATGTTTTCCCAAAAGCACCATATGCAGGTACATACATATGTGTTACTGATCCCAATATCTAAGCCCAATAACTATAGCAATTATTGGTGGTGTGTTGTAGCTGTTTAGTAACCAATGCAAGGAGGCAAAGTCCTTCTATGTAGTGATTTCCATTGTGTAAGTACTCCCACCATGGCTGATTCAATGCCAAACTACTAAAAAGAGGCCACTCAACAGAGTTGGGAAGAATTGCACAATAACAAACTAATTATGTATAATTGCATAATAATTCCACTATATGTGTACAATAGATATAACTAAACTTAGGAACACAGAATAACAATATATAACAGATAAGGAGAAAATGATGATATTTTTAGTTTATTATCTCTGCTTTTAATACACTTTATTTAAGTAAAATTTGTATAGTTTAACTTTTTAATTAAAATTTTTTTCCAGTTACAGTTGCCATTCAATAGTATTTTGTATTAGTTTTAGGAGTATAGTATAGTGGTTAGTCAACCATATACTTTACAAAGTGTTCCCCTCCATATGCCCAGTACTTGCCTGGTACCATACAAAGTTATTACAATATTATTCATTATATTACCTATGGTGTACTTTACACACCCATGACCATTTTGTAACTACCAATCTGTACTTCTTCATCCCTTCATGTTTTTCACCCAGGCCCCCAGTCCTCTTCCCCTCTGGCAATCAGTTAGTCTGTTCTTTATATCTATGAGTCTCTTTCAGTTTTGTTTGTTTGTTTGTTTATATTGTTTTTTAGATTCCACATATAATGAAAATTGTCTTTCTCTGACTGACTTATTTCACTTAGCAAATACCCTCTAAGTAATACCATCCATGCTGTCACAAATGGTAGGATTTCATTCCTACTTATAGCTCAGTGATATTCCATTGTGTGTGTGTACACTACTTTTTTATCCACTTGTCTATTGATGGGCACTTGGGCTGCTTCCATATCTTGGTTATTGTAAATAATACTGCAATGAATACAGAAATATATATATTCTTTCGAATTAGTATTATAGATTTCTTCAGATATATTCAGAAGTGGAATTGCTGGTTGAAGGCAGTTTCATCTTTAATATTTTCAAGACCCTCTATACTGTTTTTCATAGTGGTCACACCAATTTGCATTCCTACCAACAATGCATGAGGATTCCCTTTTATCCACATACCCACCAGCACTTATTGTTTGTTGTTTTATTAATGACAGCCATTCTGACAGGTGTGAGGTGATATCTCACTGTGGCTTTAATTTGCATTTCTGTGATGATTAGTGATACTGAGCATCTTTTCTTATGTCCATCGGCCATTTGTATGTTCCCTTTGGAGAAGTGTCTGTTCAAGTCCTTTGCCCATTTTATTAATTGTATTGTTTGTGGTTTTGGTGCTGAGTTGTATGAGTTCTTGACAAATTTTGGATATTAAGCACTTATCAGATGTATCATTGGTGAATATGTTCTCCCATACAGATGGTTACCTTTGCTTTGCAAAAATGTTTCTAGTTTGATATAGTTTCATTTGTTTATTTTTTCTCTTGTGTGAAAAGATATATCAGAAAAAAACATTACTAAGAGAAATGTCTGAGACTTTACTTCCTATGTTTTCTCCTAGAAATTTTGTGGTTTTGAGTCTTGCATTTCAGTATTTAACCCATTTTGAGTTTGTTCTTGTATATAATGTAAGAAGGTGGTCCAGTTTCATTTTTCACATGTATCTGTCCAATTATACCAACATCATTTATTTCAGAGACTGTCTTCAATGATTGTATGTCGTATTGTTTTTGCCTTTTTTGTTAAATATCAATTGCCCATATAGTCATATGTGTTTCCCTGGACTCTCTATTCTCTTCCATTGAGCTATGTCTGTTTTTTATTTTTATTTTTATTTTTATTTTATTTATTTATTTTTAATATATTTTACTGATTATGCCATTATAGTTGTTCTATTTCCCCCTTCAATCCCCTCCACGCTGCACACCTCTCCCCCACCACACCCCCCTTTAGTTTATGACCACGTGTCTCAAGTTCTTTAGATTCTATATTTCCCCTACTATTCTTCCCCTCCCCCCTATCTATTTTCTACCTACCATCTATGCTACTTATTCTCTGTACCTTCTTCCCCCTTATCCTCCTCCCACTCCCCTGTTGCTAACCCTCCATGTGATCTCCATTTCTATGGATCTGCTCCCAATCTACCTGTCCTCTTAGCTTGCTTTTGTTTTAGGTGTGGTTGTTAATAACTGTGAGTTTGCTGTCCTCTCACTGTTCATATTTTTCATCTTCTTTTTCTTAGATAAGTCCCTTTAGCATTTCATATAATAAGGGCTTGGTGATGATGAACTCCTTGAATTTGATCTTATCTGAGAAGAACTTTATCTGCCCTTCCATTCTAAATGAAAGCTTTGCTGGATAGAGCAATCTTGGCTGTAGGTCTTTGGATTTCATGACTTGGAATACTTCTTCCCAGCCCCTTCTTGCCTGTAAGGTCTCTTTTGAGAAATCCACTGACAGTCTGATGGGCACTCCTTTGTAGGTGGCTGTCCCCTTATCTCTCGCTGCTTCTAGGATTCTGTCCTTCATTTTAATCTTGGGTAATGTAATTATGATGTGCCTTGGTGTGTTCCTTCTTGGGTCCAACTTCTTTGGGACTCTCTGAGCTTCCTGGATTTCCTGGAAGTCTATTTCCTTTGCCAGACTGGGGAAGTTCTCCTTTATTATTTGCTCAAAGTTTTCCACTTGTGGCTGTTACTCTTCCCCTTCTGGTATCCCTATAATTTGGATGTTGGAATGTTTAAAGAAGTCCTGGAGGTTCCTAAGCCTGTCTTTATTTTTTTGAATTCTTGTTTCTTCATTCTTTTCTGGTTGGATGTTTCTTTCTTCCTTCTGGCCCACTTCCTTGATTTGAGTCCCAGTATCCTTTTCATCACTATTGGTTTCCTGTGCATTTCCCTTCATTTCAATTAGTTTAGCCTTCATTTGTTCCTCTAATTTGTGACTATAATCAACCAGTTCTGGGAGCATCCTGATCACCAGTATTTTGAACTGTGTATCTGATAGGTTGGCTATTTCTTGGTCACTTAGAGTTATTGGCTCTGGGGCTTTGAGTTCTTGAGCCATGTTTCAGTCTGTTCATGCCTGTTACCTATGAGGAGCGGAGCCCTAGGTGTTCACCAGGGCGGGGCAACTCAGTCGCTGGGTTGGGGCGCTGTATGTGGGGGTGGGGTCCAAGAGGGGCAATGGCGGTCCCCTCTGCTGCTTCCTGCCGCCAGGGCCTGCGTGGCCTACCTCACTGCTTGCTCCTTCGCTGGTTTATCTGAGAGCAAATGTGTGACTGTGGTCAGCCTGCCGCCTTGCACCCTCGCTGGGTCCGCCCGTTGCTACCCCACGCCTGGGATTTGTCCATGGCTGCCTGGGCACCTGGGGTCGGGGGATCCTTCCTGCCCAACCCTGCTGCACTGCTGGCTCCGCCCCTCTTACCGGTCCAGTTGAATGGTTCGTTGTTGTTGGACTTCCGTATAGTTCAATTTTCTGTTCTTTGGCTGCATCTTTGTTTACTAAAGCTTTGTTGTATTCAAACTTCATTGTGGGAGAGGCATAGTATTTCCACCTACACCTCCCTGTTGGCAGAAGTCTGATCTATGTCTGTTTTTGTGTTGGTAACATGCTGTTTTGATTACTGTAGTCTCATAGTATAATTTGACTTTAGGAAGCCTGATACCTCTAACTTTGTTCTTCTTTCTCAAGATTGCTGTGGCTATTTGAGGTCTTCTGTGGTCCAATATAAATATTTGGACTATTTACTCTAGTTCTGCAAAATACACCATTGGTAATTTGGTAGGAATTGAGTTGAATCTATAGATTGCTTTGGGCACTATGGATGTTTTAATGATGTTAATACTTCCTATGTGTGAACACAATATATGCTTCCATTTATTTGTATCTTCTTCAGTTTCTTTCTTCAGTAATTTTGTGAGTACAGGTCTTTGACCTCCTTGGTTAAATTTATTTTTAAGTATTTTATGTTTTTGGATGCAATTGTAAAGGAAACTGTTTTTTCACCACCAACATTATGAACACTCTATTTTATTATGAACATTACTTGATGAGACTCTTCTCATCAAGATGGGGAATGGATTTTTATGTAACTGCCTCTCCATCCCCAGCCTCTCCTATCACATGTCAATAATCACTTATTAAGAATATTTCTCAGATATGTCTTTCACTTATGTGCCTCTCATAGTTGAGAAATACAATATATTGCTATTTCAAATCTCTACTCTCTTTTTTCTGTTCCTTCATCTCTCTCTCTCTCTCTCTATATATATATAGATATATATATAGCTACTGTAGTGTATATATACTATGTAGTCTAGTGTATATAAATGTATATATGTATATATAGTGTGTATATGTATATATACTATACTATATATACACCATAGTGTGATATATATATAATGCGATATATACATACACACATAACATATATACATATGGGTGTGTGTATATATGCCATATACACGTGTATATAAGATATACATGTGATATACTCATATGTGTCTGTNCTATATATATATAGATATATATATAGCTACTGTAGTGTATATATACTATGTAGTCTAGTGTATATAAATGTATATATGTATAATAGTGTGTATATGTATATATACTATACTATATATACACCATAGTGTGATATATATATATAATGCGATATATACATACACACATAACATATATACATATGGGTGTGTGTATATATGCCATATACACGTGTATATAAGATATACATGTGATATACTCATATGTGTCTGTGTATATGTGTGCATGTGCATGCATACACATACATATATGCATATGTCATCTATACATGTGTGTGGTGTGTATATATGATATGTACATGTTGTATACATATATACATGTGTGTGATGTGTAGGTGTATGTATATATGATACTACAGTAGCAATAAAAACTAATTACTTTTAAGGAGATATAGGTAGTAGAAATAGTTTTGTTGGAAGTATAATAAGGAGCATTTTTTACTACATTTTCTTCTTAACAAAATGTATTTTCTCTTTATGGTACTTGAAAACCTGCCCTAATAATTTATTCTGGGCCTCTTTTCCAAGTCAGTGACCTTGAGTCACCCTATTCCCAGCAGCATTTGTGAGCAGGAACAGGCCAGAATTATCCCAGATGGCATCTGACAGCTGTTGTTACCTCTGGGCCTCATAGGCACTCCTGCCCCCAGTATTTCAGCCTGATTCAGGGAAGCAACAGCTTTCAAATGGTGTGAGCAGGGCTTTCACCTCTAGGCTGAGCCATCCATACAAGCACGCTGGAGGCTTTGGTCTTGCTGAGGCATGGCTAGGAGAGGAAACAGAGGGCACAGGTGGGAGGCTCTCCCTGCATCATCACGTGTTGGCGTGGAATGCTGAGGAATCAAAACATCTGGCAACCAAAACTCATCTTTCAGGTTGAAAGAAGGATACAAGGGTAGAATCTATTCAACAGTTTGATAACTCAGTTTAGAACTCCAATATTTAGACACCTGTTAAGTAAAAAATAAATGATCCATTTATTTTTTCCCAGATCAGCAAATATTAGGAGTGGACCTGATCCTTGTGTATTTAAAATTTGGGCAACTAGTTCTATGGCTATATTTGCAATTTTGTAACAAGAAGCAGGTCTGCCTTCATGCCCCTATGAAAACCAGTACTTGAGAAGTGGGTACTGATGTAAAGGAAAGTGGTTTATTTGCAGATGCCAGCCATCTGCAAGATGGGGGACTCAAGTCTCAAAGCCCATCTCTATGTCTCAGTGGAGACAGAGGTTTTTATAAGGAGGTTGAAGGGAAACAGAACAAAGAGATCAAGGGAGGGGACTAAAAATTTCTCTGCATGCAGACGGGCACAGTCCATTCTGATAAGATGAGTGACAGTCCAGTGCACATCATCCTCAATTAGGAATCCTCACTTCATGTCATCTCAGCTTCACATCATCTTGGATTCATGGTTGAAGTTCAGCAAATCTTCCAGACCTGGGATGCCTGGAAGTCAAATGTCTATATCTTTTGAAGTAGTTCTGAGGATCTTATACAATCACATTGTTCATCTGCAAGTCACAAATAGAGTCAGCACTTACAAAAAATTGTCCAAAGATTGTTTGAAGTGGGTTATAATTTCTCACCATTACAATTTTCCACTGTTACAATTCCCCACTATTAATTTTTCTTCCATTTCTATGGAAGTTAGAAGATTGTAGCCAAAACATTTAAGAAAACTAGAAAAATTTAGGATGGCCCTGGCTGGTGTAGCTTGGTGGATTGAGCACAGGCCTGCGAACCAGATGATCGTGGTTCGATTACCAGTCAAGACACATGCCTGGGTTGCAGGCCAGTTCCCAGTGAGGGATGCATGAGAGGCAACCATACATCGATGTTTCTCTACTTCTCTCCTTCCCTTCCTCTCTGGAGATGAATAAATAAAATCTTTTAAAAATATTTAAAAATTAAAAAAAATTTAGGATCTAGTCTGATTCATATTTGAAAAATAAAATTTCACAGACAATTCACTGAATTAGAGTCTAATTTCATAATTGTGTGTAATAACTTTTATTGAAACATAATTTTAGTCCTAAAGTCACCCTCATTTTTTATCAAATGTCCAAATCAAGACCAGTTCATTTACTATATTAAGTCCAGTTTTGATTCAGCCTGATTACTTGCATGAACACAACAGGAATAGAAATTCATCATACAGGTTCTCTTAAATCTACCCTGCTGGGATGTTACAAGGAATTTTCAGATTGAACTTTAATTAGCCCCACAGGTTGGAGAAGCCATTCCACCGAGTTTCTATAAAGCTTTGCTCGCCAAACCTATAGGGTTGGGTAGACTTCTCCAGTTCTTGAGGACCCCAAAATGTCTTGAGATTCTTTCCTTGCTGTTTCCCAGGAAAGCAACCTTTTCTTCTTACCTTGAAAGACTCCAATGAACCATATGAAAAGCAAGTTACCAGACTATTTCTCTAAGTGGCTTTTATAGGCTTCAAAGTCAATCTTTATTCCTGAAAGCTTTTTGTTGACATTCAGAGTCTAAGCATGTCTCTCTCAAACATGAAACTCTAGTCAAAGTCTTGGTTAATAAAACCACAGTTGGAAACTAGAAGAAATCGTATTTCTATTGAATTCATGCAAACAAATATATTGCCATGAAAATAATAATATTCACTCCTTAAGAGTTTCCAAAACCTGGAGGGATCTAATAAGAAGAAAAATATACATACTTCAATATTGCTACAATTAACCAAATTGCTCTAAGAAAACAAACAAGTTTTTAAAAATCAGCAATATTTTTAACAAAGTCATAAGAACAATAATTATCCTCAGTTCATTCAGTCCCACAATCAATTCCTGTTTATCAGCATTATCTGCCACTATCTCTATGAATTCATTCATTCCTCAGAGCCCCATAAATCTCATCTATTTCAAAGGTACAATCTGAAAATTTATACTCAGAAAGTCATATTTTGGAATAGGTCAGAGTCCTTTTCATGGATCTTTCTGAAGATAAAACATATGTGCAAATACATCAGAGTAAAACAATGACTGCCTCTAAATCATAAAAAATCTTAAAATGACATAGTTATAGATCAAATTACAATGCGATTGACAAAGTTTTCTTTTTATGTAACGACATTTTTAGATAACAACCAGAATTACAAATTAAAGTATATCAGACTAGAAAAATCTATTAATTTGTTCCCCACTGTCAATTGTACCTAGGGTTTCTGTTAAAAAATAACAATTGGTTTTGGAAAAATCAAAGGGAGATTTTGACTTTTTTATTTCTCACTAAAATTATCACTTTGCTTTACTGTTTATCCATGTGCTTTTTCTTTTTTCTTATTTCTTTTCCCCCCATTTCCATTTCCCTTCTTGAGTTCCCTACTCCAGATGTCGCTCCTTCCTGTATGTATCTTTCTTTCATACTTTCTTATCTTTTCACTTCCTCAATTTCTTCTCATTTTGCTTCTTCCCTCTACACAATCTTTCTTCAACTTGTAAAGCCCTCTTCGACTTACACTGACTCTTTATGACTTACATGAATCCTCTATGAGTTATACAAACCCCCTTAAATTTACACAGATGCTCTTAGTTTGTTTCTTTTTAACACATCCAGAAATAATCAAATTTAACATGACCTACTATCAATTCTATATTTCCTTCAAAATATATTGCCATAGGTTACACCTTTTAGTGACAAAACCATTTATTTTTCCCAACTTAACTAGAATTTTCAATTTTTAGTGATGACTAAAAATAATTAGTATTCCTTAGATTGACAAATTTCTGAATACATTTCATAACTTTCAGAAATAGTTTTCTTCCCCATTGACAAATATATATACATTTTAAAGAGACATAATAGAGATAACATGAACTTTTTCATAAACCCAGGCAAAAACAAACAAATTTTATGTTAATAACTTTAAAATACAGCAATCAAACTTAAACCACTCTTTTGGATTCTTGATAATTACTGCATTCCTTTTGCATTCTCAAAAGGGAGCTGCTTCACTATCCAGTGACTTGGACAACTTTTAGAAGCTGGAGAAGAGGCAGGGGAGATGTCAGACTTGGCTTGTTCCTGGGACCACAGCTCCTAGATCCCCAGAAGGAGAATTTATAGTACTTAAAAGATTAATATTCTCATTTTTTCTTCTTTCTGAGTTTTACTGTCTGAGAGGGGAATGGGATATTTTCCTCCCTCTTTAAATCATCAACTTAAATCTTTCTGAGTAGAGTCCTTATAATGTGAAATATGAAAGCCTGTTATCCAATTTACCAGACCTTTGGCAAAACAATTTGAGAAAGAGACTGAGCTGTTTCTTTCAAAACAGAAACAAAAATGGAATCTAAAGCAAAGACAGAATTTCAAACAAGCACTCTTAAACTAAATCCTCTAAAAGGAGGGACCAGGACACTGGCCTCAGAATCTTATCTCACACCAACCAGTTCCACAAACAACACTGATGAAGTCCAAATGGCATGGAGCCCATATGGTGGAGACATTATCTGACACCAACCTGTACAATGAATGAACTTCAAAAGGTCCAAATGGCACAAAAGCCCAAACAGCAGAGACATTATCTCACACCAACTGGTACCATGAATAACCTTTATAAATTCCAAATGGCGCAGCCCAAATCGCAGAAACAGAAGGTTCCTGGTGTATACAAAACAGCAAAGGTCAAACCAACTCCCCAAAGGATAAGAAAGCAAGTAAATAAAAACTGTAACCAAGGCAGACAGAGGAGAGCTCTCAAACTGAAACAGACTTCCTCATGTGGAGGAGCAGGGAAACAAAATTAACCGACAACTTAAAAAGCAGTATGATTCCCATGCAAATTTCTCTGAACAATAATATTCCAAATAAAACATGCAACTATTAAGACTAGAGGCCACTAACTCCCCGGATTAGAACCTGCTGACTTCCCAGAGACCCATTTCCTTTCACCAGCAAAGCATTTAAAGGTGGCAGATAGCTTGAGACAAAGAGCAGGGAGAGTCCCTGAGATAAAAAACTGAGAAATTCCTGCAATCCCTGTAATAAGGTCAGCCTGCCACAAGCAACTGGGATAATCCCAACCCCATCCAGGCCCTCTGGGTCTTAATGGGGCCCACATGGTCTGATCTGGGTTGCCAAAAACTATGACCAAAGGCAGGTCCAACTTCCTGCCACTACAAAAGCCAATACTTGAGAGGCAGGTGCTGATGTAAAGGAAAGCGGTTTATTTTCAGGTGCCAGACACCTGGAAGATGGGAGACTCATGTCTCAAAGTCCATCTCCACATCTTAGTCGAGACAGAGGTTTTTATAAGGAGGGAGAAGGGAAACAAAACAAAGAGATCAAAAGAGGGGGTTGAAAAGTTCTCTACCTGCAGATGAGCACAGTCCTTTCCAGTAAAGCAAGTCACAGTCCAGTGTACATCATCCTGGTTTCATAACCCTGGCTTCATGGCAACTTAGTTTCATGTCATCATGGATTCATGGTTGAAGGTCAGCAAACCTCCTAGAGCTGGGATGGCTGAAGGTCTGAGTCTGTATCTTTTGAAGTTAGTTCCTGGGATTCTTACACAAACATACTGTTCATCTTCAAGCCACATATTAGCCAGAATCAGCACTTAGGAAAAAAAAGGTGAAAAAAGCTGGTGGGGTGGGTTACAATGTCCCACTGTTACAAATTGATTGGGAAATCATATGTTTCTCATGTTCACTTGCAGATTCTCAGGTTTAAGCACAACCCCATGGTTTAAAGACCTGTACTTGAATCATACTTTATAGATTATGAGTAATTTTCAAATATATCCATGATGTCACTCAAACCTCTTTTGTGTTCAAAAGACAGTTACTTTTCTTCTCTTTATTCAGGCAGTCGTTTCAAGATTCAGCAAGGTTAAAATGTTCTTAACTTCCTCACATTGCTTTATTTACTTACTTATTTACTTATTTTCAGCATCATTCTTCCTATAGTCCTTCTGGGCCTTTCATGATTAGGAGTTCTGAAATATTGTTTAGGATGGACAGCTTGGAAATTGTTAGATGCTATTTCTAATTCTGCTGCTAGTTTGCTTTACTATCTTTCTTAGTTGTGTGACTCATGCAAATTCCTTTACATCTCAACATGAGTTTCTTCTCTGTTTTGGGGCCGGATGATCCACTCTCTCATCCACGCCCATTTCCCTGGGCTGTGCTATCTCTTGTGAGGCACGTAAGAAGCAGATGGATGATCTTTCTTGAAATAAGTGTCAGCATGTGGACACTAAAACACTGTGAATTAATTAATACATGGCAACAGAGAAAGATTTTATTTTGGGTTGTAGACACACAATGCAATATATAGATGATTTGTCTTTTATTAGTGTTACCCTAATACATTTAATTTAAAAGATATATCATGAATTTCTGACATCTAAACAACAGTAAAATAGTAACAAACAATATAGATTTCTTTAACCCTTTGAGTCTTTCACTGCATACCAACTTATTGATAACAGTGTCATAGTGATATCTTTTGCAATTTCAAACTTGCATAGGCTACAGGGGATTGGGGAATTTGCGGGACTCTTTTATCTCATCTCTTCCCCAGCTAAGGTTTTCTTTCCTTCTTTAGGGCCCTCATTTCCAAATTACTTCAGATCTAAACTTCTCTTTTCTCCTTTCTATCAGCTCAACCAGTCCTATGTCTGTGCAACTTGATTGCTGTAAAGACCTTCTAAAATAATTCCCAAAGAGTAGGAATAGTGGCTGGCAGCTCATGTGTAGCTACTTTGTCTTTAAACTATCGACTTACCACTGTCATAGCAGACCCCACAGACTCTGCCTTCCTGAATCATTCTCTAGTTATTATATTGGGAACATCTGTGTATGATTCTCAAGTTAGGAATATATTATTCTTTCGAAGGTTTTTTAAGCAGGCTTAGTACCCTTAACAGCTCTCTCCTCACCCTCAGCTCATCTCCTGTCAGAAGAGACACATACCTGAGCCTTTCCTCAAACTTCAGGGACCCACTCAGACTCCTTTTGGAGGCTTGAAGAAGTCCTGCATTGAGACAGGCAACCTGGAAATGGACTGACTGGCTAGGTGACTGTTTGTTTGGCTTCACCAAACACCATGATTTCCTCAAGGCATTCTTCAGCCCTCTGAGATAGCATTACTGACCAGCCCTGTCTGATATGGGGTGCACAGTGTGCCCAGGACTGGGCTGCCACAGGAGCCAGGGCATGCTGCTCCTGTCATCACCTCCCACGGCTCAGGCCTCCCCCTGCCTGTGTTCCTCATCCTGCAATCCCCTCAGTCAGCTCCTGTCAGGCAGCTGCTTCTCAAGTGCTTGGACTAGAATTCCAAAGAACTCTTGAAAGGGGATGTTGGGAACATGCACAGGGTGAAGTTTGGGAGAGGAGAGGTCTGGGAAATAGCCAAATGTCTCTGTGAGTGGATGCAGTTTGTCTGACTGACCACTTGACCTCTGACTTTAGCCCCTGGGAAAGCTTACCCTCCTCTCTTTCATTTTATTTATAGCTTCATTCAAGCTTCCTATTAATGCTAAGTTTCTGAAAGAAGAGGGCTTTTATTTGACCGGATATTGCAACTAGAGTATTCTGTTTCCTGTGTGACTAGATTTTACTCTGCCTCCATCTCAGTGGATTTCAAGGTCTTTCCATTTGGGCTTTTCAATTTTAGGTATGCTGAAATATTTGGTACATGGAACCTTCTGTGATGTGATCCTGGAAATTCAGAATCACACCCATTTTCCTCAATATTTATTAGGAACATTGTGTAGCTGAACCTATGTAATAGGTTCCTCCCTGTTTAGATTTTGTGCAAAATAAGGAAAATAGCTGGTGTAGAAGGAAGGCTTTGTGACTATCCAGAGAATGCTGAATTACATCAACGCACTATGGTTAGACTTCTGAAGGGTGAGTTTTTCTATTGTAACCCACTTGTAAGAGAGGGAGGGGCAGAAGTTGGGGACTGACATCCAGGCCAATGTCCTTTGTGACAAATAATGACAAAAAGAAACTAAATTTATACCAAATGATAAGGGGTTCGATTTGAAAGTGAGTGACCTTGGTCTGACTTCTGCTACAGCCATGTGAACAGAAGGGAGATGGGAGAGCCACCAGGGAACTTCCAAGAGCCCAGGGGCCTTTGACACACCCCGAACAAGGAAGTATTCTAATGACTCTGTCCTCTGATGAAAGTCTCAGAGTATCAAACCATAGATTTCCATATCTACTGCTTAGAAGAACAATTCATCTTTCAGGAATATGAACTTAGGAACATAAATGCAACCTTTGCAGAAGGGCTGAATCAACCCTGGAGACTGGAAGCTCAACAAGTGTTTGTCAGTGGGGAAGAAATTCCACAGAAGAGGTCTGACTCACTAAGTCAAGACTTTTTCTCTGTCTACCCATTGGAGGGACAAGTTTCTTATTTACAGAAAGTATTTGGCTTATTTTATTTATTTGTTTGCCTTATATTTAGGGTGCATTCTGCACAGTCTTTTAGATAATCACTAATTATTCATTTCCCCTTCCTGCCTGTGAGGCTGACACTCCCATATTTCAGAGGAAGCAGGTACCAGGTAAGAAAGAACCCTGCCCAATCATGATTCACCAGGAATATTAAATTAAAGTTGAGACACAAATATTCTGTGCAAAGAGGTCTGTGAAATAAGATTCCCTCCAACTGGTATCCTTTTGTTGCTGTCCAGGTACCGCGTGTGCTTCCAGCCCTTGGTTCTCTGCTCCTTTTCTGGCCTTGTAGACTTGTCAATGGCACCGTGGAAAGTGTTGGTCCTCTGAGATCAACTGTCTGAGATCCAAAAAAACATTGTAGATAAGTCAATCTATCAGACTTGGCTCCTATCATATCACTTCTGTTTCCCAAGAAGAGAATCAGATATAAAAAGCAAATATGGAAATTTAAGGCAAAAGGGAAATGATGGAGAGGTCAGAAAGTGTCTTCAGAGACGACAACAAAGGAGTGCAATGAAGTGTAGGACAATATGGTAACTGGGTCAAAAGAAGCTACACAGAAACAGGAAGAATACAACGTATCAAAAAATTACAGAATTCCATCCAAGTGAATGACACATTAGAGATAGAATTAGAACAATGGCATAGGTTGGAACTTTGTGTATTTTCAAAGATTTAAAACAAATTTAAAGGTTTTTAAATGTTTCTTAAAAACTTTTCAGAAGCTTTTAAGTGTTTTAAATAATTAAAACTTTTAACTGTTTCAATTATTTTAAAATATTTAGAGCTTTAAAAATATTTCCAAATGCCATCAGTGAAGGGCATACCTAAATTTCTACCCCAGGTGGCATTTTTAACATGCAGAATGTAAAAGCACCCCTTTAAAAAGAAACAGGATACCTTGCATGTTTAATCTATAAAATTTCCATATGCTTTAGAAATAACATAATACTGAATCTTTCAAAATGTGCAGGGATTCAAGGATAATGTTAATACACCACTCAGAGTTTTAAATATATAACTTTTTAGAAAACAATATTTTGATGGTTAATTTTCAATCTCTAACTTTACCTGTCGGGTGTAAGGATGGGCTTGCTGCCTGTATGAACTTGCATGGCATGCATTCTCCCTTGACCCCTCACTGCTTCATCCCACAAATGCTGGGGACGAAAAAACTCAAACAGCCTAACTGCTCACTTATACAGTGTAGTATTTGTACAAGCAATTTCAGGTTTTAAGTCCAGAGGCTTAGTCTAAAATCAAAACAACTGTAAACCAGGCTTTTAAAATCTGGTTCTAGAATATGATACATTGCCTCCTTGTTCTGGGGGTTTGCTTAGTAAGCAATTGTATGTTGAGAGCGTAAGTAGAAATCAAGATTGGACACAGTTATTCTTTTATTCTTTTTTCTTCTTTCTAATGTCATCCATGGGTTGTTTAAAAGCTATGCAGGAATCACACAATTCTTTGTCACATAGAATGTCTTTTGCACAAACAGTTATTGTTAAGCTGGTAGAACACCCAGGACCCCAGGTAGAGCATCTGTGGAAAACAGGACGAGCTTATAGAGTAATAGAGCCCAAACTTCCAGCCTGGTAAATGCCAGACACATGGGTCTACTGCCTTCTCCCACTTGCCTCATCTTCTTTTCCAAATTGCTCAGCTTCCAACTTCGAAAATATGGGACATAACTTAGAATCCTAGATCCTCAGCCAATAATCATGTTTACAGATATTGAGGCCTTGAAATGCTGCCTAGTTAAAACATCCCATGTGCTAATGGCAGTCATCAGGAATGAGGCCGTCCAATTGTAGCAAGCAGGGTTTTTCCTTGGAGACGGAACTGCAGCCTTACATCATATAATCTAAATCCTAAGATGTCACAATGATAGCTTTTATTTCAATGTAATTTGCAAATATATAAACCAGAAGTAGCTCTGTTATCCTTATCCCATTGATAAGCAAGGCCTCTTAAAACAAGCAAACAAGATTTCCAAGTCAACCTTTGCAGGTCATGACAACCTTCTCATGGGACATGGACAGGATGCCTGGGCTATGCTTTTTATGAATAGGGCCTATGTGTTGTTCTTTTTTTTCTGGAGCCTGGCACAGTGCTTGGCCCAAAGCTAGCATTCAATAATTGTTTGCATACCTAGTTTGGAGAGCTTCCTGGCTGGTCTAATGTGCTCACTGTTCATTTTAGACATTACTACCATTGTTAATAATTCTGATATGTTCCATGTGAGAAAAACGCAGATTCTTCCATATGGCCTTGGAAGCCCCTATCTCAGACCTTAGAACACATTATTCTCTATGATATATTCTTTCATTAATTCTACAGGTATTTTCTGGCTGCCCTCTACCTACCTGCAGTAGAATCTATTGAGGAATAAGACCGCATCTGCCTACAAGGAACCTACAATAGATAATGATTGCAACACAGAGTAAAAGTTTATGCTGTAGGTGATGGGAGGTAGGAAGATGAGGCGGTGGTGGGCCTGGGCAGCATTCCATCTTCTGCACTGCTCCTCCTTTCTCTCAGGAACAAAACTGAGCGATTCTTGTCTCAACTTCTGGCTTTTCAAAGCCTGCCTTCAGTATAAAAGTATGTACATATACATACAAAGCAAAAAAAGTAAACAGATGCTCAGTCTGACCAACACTAAAGTCAAGGTGGGAGGTTTCCTGGAGGGATACTGAGAAAAAGTGCCACAGGAAAGAACAGTATGTAACCTTGTTGGCAATGATCTATTTTTAAAATTGATTGGTATACACACAGATACTCATTGTTATTCTTTACACTGTGTTTCAGTCTTAAACATCCACAATAAGTGTGGCTTTAAAACAATATAATTATGCCTTTTTAACATTCTAGGCTACATGACTGGTGCTTGCTGCTGCCCAGTTTTGCTGCTGGGCAAGCACTCCTCTCCTACTGCAGGTTGTCCAGCTGCTGCTGCACGGTGCCTGCTCTTTCTTGCTTATGCCATGTCTGCTTTGGACCCACACAAATACTCCTTAATGAAAAGCAGAATGTCTTCTCCTCTATTCTGACCTTGTCTGGAAAGACTGTGCCATGGCCGGGCCCCTTGTTTTCTAAAGGACCACATGCCTCAACAATTTATAGTCACAAAACTTCATGAGTATGTTAAATAAGGCTGATGGTTGGCTAAGCTTACCACCCAACACCTCCAGAAATTTCAGGATTTCTCCTGAAATCCACTGTGAAGGGTATCTGATCTTTCTTTGTTGTTTGTGTTTGGTGGTGAAGAATATCATGATCAATCTACTTCTGTGTGTGTTCATGAATACCCTAATGTGTGTGTGTTATTTTAGGAACAGTCCTTTCATTTCTTGATTAATGTCTAGATTATTTTCCTCCCCACAGCTTTTTTGTGATGTGGCAAAGCCCCTATGTAGTATAATCAGTGATGACAAAACAATGTCGTGCCAGAGGAAGTAGGTTTGTTGCTTCACCCTCAGAAATTTCTTATGGGTTTTCTTAGTTTTTGTTTGTTTGTTTGTTTATCCTAGCATTCTAGTAGACTGATACATTTAGGGGCCAGTCTACAGTGACAATAAAGGTTTTGCATTCCACTTCCCCTTGAACCAATCATTATCAATTGCTAAAAGTCAAGCAGACACCAAGGTACCATTTGGATTGACATTCAGAATCCTTTTGCCCATTAACCTTTATCTTCTGCCTGTCATTCACACAGCCCTGTAATACCTCTTTTCTTGGAGCTCAGTTTTCCTCATTTGCTGTGATCTTTTTTTCCTGAGAAAGGTTTCTATTAGTCTGCTTGGGCTGCCATGACAAAAATACCACAGGCTGGAAGTTTAAACAACAGACATTTATTTCTCACAGTTCTGGAACCTGGAAGTCCAAGATCAATGCGCGGGTAGATATTGTTCCTAGTAAGAGTTCTCTTTATGGCTTTCAGGTGACTATGTTTTTGCTGCGTCCTCACGTGATGGGGTTTGAGAGACAATAAGCTTTCTAGTGTCACTTCTTATAAGGGCACTAATCCCATCGTGGAGGCCCCACCCTCATGTCCTCATCTAAACCTAATTACCTCCCAAAGACTCCACCTTCAAATAGCATCATGTTTCTGGTTAGGGTGTCAACATATTTTAAGGGGCACAATTCAATCTATAGCAAGGTTCACAACATTTTGGAGCTTTCCAATTTCAGCTTGCCAGCCCTCCCTTAAATTCATCCAATCATGGCACCTAGGGTGAAATAGTTTCCTCTGTTGCCTTTCCATGCCACACCCTCCCAGCTGGGCTCCCAAGGCCATGCCATGGTGTCTTGGGAAAAAGAGCTGGACTGAGTTCTTTGCTGGAGAAAGAACTGGAGAAAGTTCTTTGCCTGGTACTGTTTGCAGGGAAGGAGATGACTGAGGTAAGTGTAACCAGCTCCAGAATTAATGTGGACCTTTTCTCCTGCTGCCTGATTACCTTGTTATGTATTTGCCTTCATGCCAAGACAGCATTCTTGAAAATTATGTTAGCCATGGAGAATTTCTGTTAAAATGAAACATAATATGTGTAAACTAGGTAAATTTCTCTACTAATGCAGGATGCAAATATAGTAACAATCGTTATTTTTCTAAGCAATTGCTCAAGCCCTCACCTTACATATTAACAAAAAAATGTGTTCCTCATGAAGCCTTCTTGCCCAAAAGAACATACACACACACATCCATGCCCATACACATGTGTACACAAACACATATACTCATATACGTACACACAAACCACATACATGTTTTCCAGGAACCCCAGGGTAACCACCCAAGATCATGGACCTGGCAGCTTGCTGCTCTTTGCAGGAACTAATGCTGTTCAAGACCCTTGCATACCAATCTTGCAAAACACATGGGCATTTACCCATTGCTGCCAGGAGACTTTTCCAGGACAAGTCTCTTCACTGACCAACCAGGACTTCCAGACAAAGGGATTCCCCTTCAGCCAAGGATACCCTCTCAGCTGAGCTCCCTAGAACACTCTTCTGACTGCTCAACTGAGTTTCCAAACACAGTTGGCCCCTCTCCCCATGCTAGGACCACCTAAGAGCTTCCAAAGTACCATCCTTACCTATCTGGCAATCCACTCCAGAAGCTCAGACAGATTTTTCTTTTAAACCTATGAATCACAAACATTCTAGCTGCTCCCACCCACTCTAGACCATGGTGCCACCTTCCCACCCTCCTAAGGGCTGTACCCTCATTGTTTCCCTTCTCGTTGAGGTTGCCTTCAGTGACTCCAACACAATGGAGAAAAGGAAGAATTCACAGCTGAGTCTCTGACCAAGCCTTCCACTGCACCAGAAAGACTGACAAACACAAACAGATTAAAGCCAGGGCACTATGGGGTTACTGAGGGGGACTCACAGGAACCCCAGGACTTTCTGGAGTGTAACCTGGAAACCACCAGTCTAGTGGATGCTCATACTTACAGAACAATTTGATCAATGGTCTTCTGAGGCTCCATCTCAGTCCCTCAGGTCTGGTCACAGTACATAGGGGCCAATAGTATAAGCTATAGTGCTACCTCCAGACCCTGCTGGGGGCTAGGCAGCTCACCACTCTCAACTCTGGGACTTGACCTTGGCAAGAGGAAGGCTGCCTTGCCCAAGATCATGTCTCTTTCCCAGGGAAAATGAACACCTTAAGAACAGTCAACAATGGAATGAAAAGTTCAGGTCTCTCTTTTTGATTTGGGACATCTGCAAAGGGTGTCCCACCAGAGAGCTCCCTGTGGGGTGGTTTGAAGCTTCCACTGTACTTTCTTCCACTGCCCAATGCTACCTTCTTTCCCCATGAACAGCGTTCCCTAGAGCACTCCTTTCCAAAACGATCTCAGAGTCTCAGGGTCTATTTCAGGGATCTAGACCCGTGACAACTGCTGATGATGGCACAGCCTGCACTGAAGCCCCCGTGTGGGCATGGCCACATCTTCTACAACCAAAGACATTAGATTAAAGTGTGAAACTAGGAGGGAGGAAGATGGTGGAGGAGTGAATGGAAGTCACACTAAGCTCCTCCCAGGACCAATAGGGAATTACAACTAAATTGTAGAGAAATCACCCAGAACAAACAACTGACCAATAGTGAGAGAGAAGTTTTATAACCTCAGACAGACAGAAGGATCAGCTTCAGTACTACCTGGCTGGCAAGGAGTGTGGTACAGACTCAAGAAGGATGGCGGGGTGCCCACAGTTGGTAGTGCCAGAAGGATAATTAAGTGGCTGGTTGGTGCCCCTGAGAAGAATGGGGTCTAAACCCTAAGCTAGGATCCCCAGCCTAGAGCACCAGTGCCCAAAAGTACACAGACTACAAAGAACAGCAAAAAGCCATAGGGTTGCTCTCTGCCAGAAACAGCCAGCTGAAGATGCAAAGAGCCATCTAAAGAAAAAACATACAAATTTTCATTTGCAACCACTTAACCGGGGTTCTGGCAAAGGTGGGGGCAGAGTGGGCTGGAGACACCTGAGAAGAGACTGGGTATGGAAGCTTTGGGGAGAGAACTGAGAGAGTGGATGCTGGGATCCTGACATTGAATCATCCCCCATACAGCAGCAGCCATTTTATTCAGGCAGACCACTCCCTTGAGCAGCAGCAAATGAGGGGAAACAATTGCCCCAACCTCAGGAGGAAGTTTCTGCCTCACGCTACAGTACTTAAACCTGACAGCTGAGTGCAGAGTGACTCGATTAACAACTGAAGGAGACAGCCATAGACAGTAGGTCCCTGGGCATTTTAAATAGTCTGCCTAGTGTCAGACAAGGCCGACATCTAACATCAACAGAAGCAGATCCAGAAAAAAAAAAAAACAGTAGTAAATACAAGTGGCTACTGAGATAAAATCCACTGTGGCCTTCTCTGTGATTCACAATATTTTCTTTCCTGCACAGCTTTATAACATTCACTTCTTATCCAGCAAGTTTGTGCATGTTGTCACTAGATTGTATACTATAGCTTATTTCAATTCACATATTTCACCCCTCCCTTCTCTTATCTCATTTTATCTATTTTCCTCTCATTATTTTCATTTCAAATGAAATGAAAATTTCATTTTTGTTTTCTTTCTTGCTACAACTGTTTTCATTATGCACTCTTACTATTTTCTCCCATCCAGACACAAAAAAGCAATTTTCTTGTCAATGGTCATCTCATATCCTTTTTCCCTACTGTTAAAATACCCATGTTCCCACTCTACCTTTAGCAATCTTTGCTAGTTGGCTATGGGTAGTGTAGGTGTTGTTGCATTTTTTTAATCTTATGTCTAGATCTTCATTAATTTTGTGTTTCAAATATCAAATTTGACTGGTCCCCTCACCTACTTTTTTCTCATCTCAAATTTTTAATCTTGCTCTGTCTTAACCTGTTTTTTTCTTTTTTTCTTTCTTCTATTTCTCTTTCACCATTCCCTTTTTATTTTTCTTTATTGTCCTTTTTTCTTTTTCTTTTCATCTCAAATTTAAATTTTTCTCTGTCTTAGACTGGTTTTTGTTCTTCACTCTTAGTATTCCCTCTCCTATCATTTCAAAATCACTTCCCCTTCCTCTAGACTTCTCTGAAGCTTTTCTCAGTTTCTTCCCCTCCCTATAATTCCTTTCCTACCTATATTAATTTTATCTCACTTGTTGTTAATAGTGCTGTGGTGGATCTTTGCCTCCAATTTGGCTCCTATATTTTTATTAATTATTTACTATTTTTCCTTTCCTTTTCTTTCTCACTCTGACTTTATTATTTTAATTTTTGTTTCATCACAATATTATACACTTCTCTTTTCATACTGCATTCTTCATTTCCTTTTTTATATATAATGTAAATTTTATTTTTTCTTTTTGCATTGCTCCAGCTCCCAACCCTTATTAGTGCTCCCCCTTCAACCCTCTCAAAATCATTTTTCTTTCAGTAAGCCATCTCATATATGCTCTCCTTTCTTTAGTCTTAATCTTTTTACACCTCTATTAATACTGGTTGATTTGCTGTTGATACTGAGGTTGTGGTGGGTGGGTATTTTTGTAGGTATGGGTTTCTTTCCTGGGTTTTGTAGTTTTGTTCTGGCAGCAACCTGCACAACACCACACAAGACATAGTGGGTGGAATGGCCCTCAGTCAACCATCAGGAAGGAAGGACCCACCAAAGAAAGACCAATAAAAACCAAAACCCAATTACATCCAGAGAGCCAACATAAAGGGCATAAAGTGTATCCCAAAAGCATCAAGTTCAGGAGATCAAGGAGACTGTACCACTGAATCTCACAGGTCTCCTATCATATATCACAGAAGTTCACGCCACAAAGGCAGAATGTCAAAAGAAATCAATTCAAGAAGCAGAACAAACAGGAAGAGTCTCACAAATAATGGGAAGACAAAGAAACGACTCTCAAAAAGAAAAGGAGGAATCTTCATGAAGAGTGCTAAATGAAAAAGAGGCAAGTCAGCTATCAGATATTGAGTTCAAAACAATGGTTATAAGGAAGCTCAATGAGCATAAAGAGAATTATCAAAACTTGCAGGGAAACTACAGGGTATTTACTGCAAACTATTTCAACATGAAAAAAGACACAGAAACAATCAACAAAGGCCAAGATGAAATGAATAATACAATCTCTGAATTGAAGAACACAGAAGAAGGAATCAAAAGCAGGCTTGATGAAGCAGAGGCTCAGATCAGTGAACTGGGAGACAAGGTAGAAAAAAAACACCCAGAAAGAGCAAGAACAAAAAAAAAGACTCAGAAAGAACAAAGAGGTGTTAAGGGAATTGCAGGACACCATACTGTTGTAATGTTGAAAAGTATTAATATCTGTATAATAGGGATACCAGAAGGAGAAGAGGAGGAGCAAGAGATAGAAAATCTGTTTGAAAAAGCAATGATGGAAAACTTCCCTAATTTGATGAGAGAGAAAGTTGCATAAGGCCAAGCAGCACAGAGGGCCCCAATCAAGAAGAGCCTAAAGAGGCCCACTCCAAGACACATCATAATTAAAATGGCAAAATTCAAAAATAAAGAGAGAATTTTAAAGGCAGCAAGGGAGAAACAGGAAGTAACATACAAGGGAACTCTGATAAGGCTAGCAGCTGACTTTTCAATGTAAACACTAGAAGCCAGAAAGGAATGGGAAGCAATATTTCAAGTAATGAAAAGCAAAGCCCTACAACTGAGACTACTCTACCCAGCAAGGCTCTCAATTAAAATGGAAGGTGAAATAAGGAATTTCCCAGATACAAGAATGCTAAAAGAATACACCTCCACCAAACAAGCATTCCAAGATATGCCAAAGGGACTGTTTTAAGAAGATGAAGAAAAAAAGTGAGCAAGAGAGAGGGGAACACAGGTACAAAGAAGGTAAAATGGCAATGAATAAGTACCTATCAATAATAAACTTAAATGTAAATGGATTGAGTGCTCCCATCAAAAGACATAGAGTAGCTGAATGGATTAAAAAAAAACAAGACCCTAAAAATATGCTGCCTACAAAAGATCCACCTGAAAACAAAAGACCTACACAACTGAAAGTGAAGGGTCAATAAAAATATCCCAAGAAAGTGGTCAGGAAAAAAAACCCAGGTAGCAATACTTATATCAGACAAAATAGACTTCGAAACAAAGGCCATCAGAAGAGACCCAATAGGATACTTCATAATACTCAAGGGAATAATTTATGAAGAAGACAGAAATATTGTAAACTTATATGAACTCAACATAGAAACACCTAAATATATAAGGAAAATCTTGGAGGACTTCAAGAAAGATATGGACAGCAATGCAACTATAGTAGGGGATTTTAACACCCCACTCTCAACAATGGATAGATCTTTCAAATAGAATATCAACAAGGATACTGTAGCATTGAATGATGCACTAGATCAAGTGGACTTGACTGATATATACAGAACCTTTCATCCCAAAGAAGCAAAATACACATTCTTTTCAAATGCACATGGAACATTTTCAAAGGTAGACCCCATGACAGGACACAAAACAAACCTCAACAAATTCAAGAATATTGAAATTCTATCAAGCATTTTCTGGTACCACAAGGGCCTGAAACTAGAAAACCAATGTCAAGGGAAAAAACTCAAAAACACCCATATTTATGGAGACTGAATAGCATGCTATTAAACAATGAATTCATTAAAAATGAGATCAAGAAAGAAATCATATTTGTTTCTGGAAACAAATGAAAATGAACACACAACACTCTAACACCTATGAGAAACAGCAAAGGCAGTCCTGAGAGGGAAGTTCATAGCAATATAGGCCTACCTAAAAAAGATAGAAACATTTCAAATAAACAACCTTACCCTACAAGAACTGGAGGAACAACAACAAACAAAGCCCAGAGCAAGCAGAAAGAAGGAAATAACCAACATCAGAGCAGAATTAAATGACATAGAGACTAAAAGAACAATTCAAAGGATCAATAAATCCAGGAGCTGGTTCTTTGAAAAGGTAAACAAAATTGACAAGCCTTTAAGTAGGGTCATCAAGAAAAAAAAAGAGAGGGTCTGCCAAGATGGAGGCATAGGTGGAAACACTGTGCCTTCTCCCACAGCCAAGTTGGAATACAACAAAGGTTTGGAGAAACAAAGACACAGCCAAAGGACAGAAAATTGAATTATACAGAAGTCCGACTACATCTAACTGTTCCACAGGATGGTAAGAGGGGCGGAGCCAGCAGCGAGCAGGGCCAGGCAGGACAAGTCCCCCCACCTAGACACGCAGGCAGCCCGGAACCAGTTGGGGCGCGGGGCAGACTGACCTCAGTCGCACATTCACGCACAGTGAGACGGACCACGCAGGCCCCAGGGGGTGAGGGCTGATGGTGGTGACACACTCGCGTGCAGTGGGACGAAACGCGTGGGCCCAGTGACGGCAACAGCTGCGGCACTGGTGAGGGCCGCGGCGGCAGGTGGCAGACGGGACGCCATAGTCCCTCTTTGACCGCGCCCCCACATACAGCGTCACAACCCAGCGACTTAGTAGCCCTGCGCTAGTGAACACCTTAGGGCTCCAATCCTGCTATGGAACAGGCACGAATAGCCCAAAAGATGGCACAAGAAGAACTCAAAGTCCCAGAGCCGATAACTCTCAGCAACCGAGAAATTGCCAGCCTCTCAGAAGAACAATTCAAGACACTGCTTATCAGGATGCTCACAGAACCGGTTGATTATAGTCACAAATTAGAGGAACATATGAAGGCTAAACTAATTGAAATGAAGGGAGATGTCCAGGAATCCAATAGTGATGGAAAGGAAACTGGGGCTCAAATCAATGGAATGGACCAGAAGGAAGAACGAAGCATCCAACCAGAAAGGAATGAAGAAATGAGAATTCAAAAAAATGAAGACAGGCTTAGAAACCTCCAAGACATCTTTAAACGTTCCAACATCCAGATTATAGGGGTACCAGAAGGGGGAAAGAAACAGCCACAAGTGGAAAACTTATTTGAACAAATAATAAAGGAAAACTTCCCCAGTCTGGCAAAGGAAATAGACTTCCAGGAAATCCAGGAAGCTCAGAGAGTCCCAAAGAAGTTGGACCTGAGAAGGAACACACCAAGGCACATCATAATTACATTACCCAAGATTAAAATGAAGGACAGAATCCTAGAAGCAGCAAGAGATAAGGGGACAGTCACCTACAAAGGAGTGCCCATCAGACTGTCAGCAGGTTTCTCAAAGAGACCTTCCAGGCAAGAAGGGGCTGGAAAGAAGTATTCCAAGTCATGAAATCCAAAGACCTACAGTCAAGATTGCTTTATCCAGCAAAGCTTTCATTTAGAATGGAAGGACAGATAAAGTGCTTCTCAGATAAGGTCAAGTTCAAGGAGTTCATCATCACCAAGCCCTTATTATATGAAATGCTAAAGGGACTCATCTAAGAAAAAGAAGATGAAAAATATGAACAGTGAAAGGACAGCAAACTCACAGTTACTAACAACCACACCTAAAACAAAAGCAAACCAAGAGGACAGCTAGATCAGGAGTGGAACCATAGAAATGAAGAACACATGGAGGGTTAGCAACAGGGGAGTGGGAGGAGAAGAAGGGGGAGAAGGTACAGAAAATAGCATAGACAGTAGGTAGAAAATAGATAGAGGGGAGAGCAAGAATAGTGGGGGAAATATAGAATCTAAAGAACTTGAGACACATGGTTATAAACTAAGGGGGGGAGAATGGTGGGGGAGGGAGTGTGTGGGGGGGAGGGGAATGAAGGGGGGGAATAGAACAACTGTAATGGTATAATCAATAAAGTATTTTTTTTAAAAGAAAAAGCCCTGGCTGGTGTAGCTCAGTGGATTGAGCGCGGGCCTGCGAACCAGAGGATCGAGGTTCAATTCCCAGCCAGGGCACATGCCTGGGTTGCAGGCCGGTTCCCTGCAAGCCAACTCCCAGCAGGGGACGCACGAAAGGCAACCATACATTGATGTTTCTCTCCCTCTCTCCTTCCCCTCTAAAGATAAATAAATAAATAAAATCTTTAAAAAAGAGAGAGAAAAAAAAGAGAGGACCCAAATAAACACAATCAGAAATGAAAGAGGAGAGATTACAACTGATGTCGCAGAAATACAAAGGATTGTACGATATTACTACGAAGAACTGTAAGCCAAGAAATTTGAAAACCTAGGTGAAATGGGCAATTTTCTAGAAAAATATAATCTTCCAAAACTTCAAGATGAAGAATCAGAAAGCCTGAACACACCAATAACAGTTAGTGAAATTGAAGTCGTAATAAAAAAAAAACTCCCAACTTACAAAAGCCCTGAACGGGACAGCTTCATGGGAGAATTTTACAAAAAAATGTATCGAGGAGCTAACCCCTGCCCTTCTGATACTATTCCAAAAAATCCAAGAAGAGGGAAGACTCCCAAACTCTTTTTATGAGGCTAGCATCATCCTAATCTCCAAACCAGAAAAAGACACAACAGAGAAAAAAACTATAGGTCAATATTGCCAATGAACATAGATGCTTAAATCCTCAACAAAATATTGACAAGCTGCATCCAGCAATACATTAAAAACATCATATACCGTGATCAAGTGGGGTTCATTCCAGAGATGCAAGGATGGTGTAAGATTTGCAAATCAACAAATGTAACACATCACATAAACAAAGGACATGATCATATCAATATATATGAAAAAGCATTTGATAAAGTACAGCACCCATTTATGATATAAAATATTCTGCAAAATGTGAGTAGAGGGAACACACTTCAATGTAATAAAGGCCATATACAAGAAATCTGCAGCCAACATCATATTCAATGGGCAAAAAATAAAACCTTTCCCACTAACATCAGGAACAACACAAGGTTGTCACCACTTCAATTCAGCATAGTATGGGAAGCTCTAGAAACAGCAATCAGACAAGAAAAAGAAATAAAAGGCATCCAAATTGGGAAGGAGGAAGTAAAACTGTCATTGTTTGCAGATAACATGATAGTGTACATAGAAAACCCTATAGACCACAAAAAATATTCAACCTAATAAGTGAATTTGGCAAAACAGTGGGATACACAGTCAACATTCAGAAGCTGAAGGCATTCTTGTATACCAACAATTAAATATCAGAAACAGAAATTAGGAAAAAATTCAATTTGTTACAACAAGAAAAATAAAGTACATAACAATAAACTTAATCATGAAGGTAAAATACGTGTACTCAGAAAACTATACAACACTGAAGAAAGGAATTAAGGAAGACACAAACCATGGTATATGCCTAGTTCCATTAACCATGGAAACCATGCTTCCAAGGGGAAGCATATATCATGTCAGGCATTGGAAGAATTAACATCATCAAAGTGTCCAAACGACCCAAAGCAATTTATAGATTCAATGCAATCCCTATTAAAATAATGTTGACAGCCCTGGCTGGTGTGGCTCAGTGGATTGAGCACTGATCTGCAAACCAAAGTGTTGCTGGTTTGATTCCCATTCAGGGCACATGCCTGGGTTGCTGGCCAGGTCCCTGGTAGGAGGTGCACGGGAGGCAACCACACATCGATGTTTCTCTCCCTCTCTCTCTCCCTCCTCTTCCATAAATAAATAAATAAATAAAAATACCAGTGACATGTTTCACAGATACAGAACAAACATTTCAAAAATTTGTATGGAACCATAAATGACACCAAATAGCCTCAGCAATTTTGAGAAAGAAGAAAGAACTTGGAGGGATCAAAATACCTGATATTAAACTATATAATAAGCCCACTGCAATCAAAACAGTCTGGTACTGGCATAAGAACAGACATATAGATCAATGGAACAGAATATAGAGCCCAGAAATAAACCCAAGTTTTCATGGTAAATTAGTATTTTACAAAAGGGGTAGGAGCATAAAATAAAGTAAAAATTGCCTCTTCAACAAGTGGTGTTCCTCCCATATGGACAGCTACATGCAAAAAAAAAAAATGAAACTTGACTACCAACTTATACCTTACACAAAAATAAACTCAAGATGAATAAAAGACTTAAATACAAGTTATACCATGAAAGTCCTAAAAAAGAACATAAGAGAGAAAATTTCAGATATCCCACACAGTAAGCTCTATTCCCACCCTGTGCATCCAATTTCCTCTTTTTGACTGTCTTTCTGCCTGATCCCACCCCTGACCTCATCAAAATTTGTTTCTTCTCTGTCCTGTGCCTTCAGTGATGCTTCTGTGGGTTTCAACCAGGTGCTATGATGAACTGAAAATGTGAGAAGTCCTCCAGCAAAGATGCACTTCTTCTGAGCAGACTTGTATGTAGACCCATGCCTTAGTCCAGGGAAAATTGTCAGTCTGGCAGAAGACATTTTGTGAAACACTCCTGTATTTCCTCTATTTATTTCTTCAGTGAGTGCCGAAGATGTTCCTCTCACATATTTATAGTTTGGAGGCAACTGAAATGGGCTTATCCAGAAAACCATAGACTCAGCAGCTGTGGCAATTGTTTCTACATAGACTCCACTAGATAATTACCATGTCTTGTGGCATTTTGGAGGGTGGAAATAGCAGCTCTTACTGAATTAGTGACAGGATTTTAGGAGGTCAGGATACTGGGAGTGGTGCTCTAACCAATGTGCTCCCTTCTTTTTCAACCAGCTACTATTTCACATTGTCCTACTGGATACACCAGTGTCATTAAATAGTCAATGACAGTTTGAGCTATGTTCCTCAGATGTTGGATTAAGAATGTGTTTAAAGCCATTCCTCTTTGAATATCTCATACACAGGTTTTATATAATAAGCATGATGCTGAAAGAAGGCAGTGGTTTCTTCATCACTATGACAGGGCCTCACCCTGTAAACTGGGTAGCTCCATGTCTTTGCTGCAGACACACCCAATGAGGCCCTGCCACCTGCTCATGAAGTAATTGTGGTTCTTTCGCATCGTCACAGGCTCACCTTCATCTACAAACATAACAGTCATCCAAGCCCCTGCTTCCGGGAAAGCCTGTACTTGTGCTCATGATCATACAACCAAAATACAGGGACCTAGAAGATACCATTTATTGTGTACCAGAGGATTCCACTGTCTTCTGGAAGCCCATGGTTTTTTGTTGGGATAAATCTTTATAAATCCTTTTAACAAAAGTAATTAACTGATGTTTCAAGTTCCCAATTCTTCATTTGACTTTGGTCCAGGTCAGTCGTTTTCAGCCTTGACTGCCCAGTAGTGTGACCTGGTGATCTTTTAGATCTAAGAATGTCCTTGTAGTTAACACTACAGGGGACTTATTAGGATGCAAATTCTCAGGCCTACCTCAGAACTAGTGAATCGGAAATTCTGGTGGTGGATTCAGTCAATCTGTTTTATCCAGCTGTTTAGTGATTCTGATGCCCTCCCAAATTTGAGAATCTATCCCACCTGAAAATAATTAATTCAGAATCTCTGGGTGCGGAGGAGGTGAGGAAGCTTAACTTGGTTAAAGGTTCACCAGATGATTCTATTATGCATTTGAGGTTGAGAAGATCTTGACTTTGCCTTAAGATTAAGATAATTTATAGAAGCAGAGACAAGGGGGAAAAAAAGAAATGGGAAGAAGCAGACTAAAACATAAAGTTCTTTTGAAACGTACCAAGGATTCTGTTTTAATCAGATATGGTAGGATGACACTCTCAGAGACAATGGCCTTGAATAGAGTTATTACTCAAGAGTTCCCAAGATGGTGGGAGCATGCCACACCTCACAGGGCCACATGGGGAACTATCAGGGACAGTCAGGAGGCAGAGGTGCTAAGGGAGTGCATGGGTCATGCCCTTTATTGTAGTTATCCTGGTAAGAAATGGGTGAAGGAAGAGATATGCTAAGTACATTTAGGATTGGAGAGCTTGAATAATTTCAGTGAGATCAGGCTATAAGAATGGTCCTAGTTAGCTGGTGACTAGTCCTGGAGCACCTTAGGGCAGGGAGAATATTGGCTTGGAGTATGAAACTTAGATGAAGGAAGTGATTGGGACTATGGTCTCTGGAGTGGTTAGTTTGCATATCAAAGGCATGTTCACAGGCTAGTCCTTTGCTATCTCTAGGAAATAGATAACTAGGAGAGATAGTCCCTTCCCAGGTTCACAAGGCCCTGAAATGTCAAAGCATCATAAAACATACAAAATTAAAAACATACTAAACAGTTGAGTCAGACGAACCCAAGTTGACTCTCAGGCTTGCTACTTACCAGCCATGTAAACTTGACTTCTCTCGGTGACAGTTTCTTCCTCTCTAAAGATAATGACACTGATCTCATAGAGTGTGTAGAAATTATATGAGATGATGGACTATAATGTGTGGCTCAATTGGAAAGCATTTAATACTTGAGAATATAATAAAAATTAGCAACAAGGCAATGGACTGAGAACTTGAAGTGAGAAGCAATGAGTCACACAATTTAGACTCAATTTTTATAAAGTGACAGAGCCACTGACAGGTAGAATGCAGGCAGCTGTGGCGATTTGCATAAGAAGAGGACAGGCCTGGTTTTAGACTTGTTTCATGCAACATCAAGACATCCAAGAGAAAGAGAGGAGTTGTCTTGGCCCAGAGCTTCGAGGTTGAGACTTGGCAGAGGAGTCATCTGGGAATGTGAACTTGGAGGGTAGGTGACCACTGTGGGAGAATGAGCAGTGAAGGTCACACCCAAGGCTTGACTCCATCAAGGGCATGAGAGAAAGAGATGCTAGTGAAAAGAGATAGCTATGCCACCTTTGTACAGCATAGGCTTAGCAATTAAGAATGAAATTATCTTAAGCCCTAGCTATTTGAAAAAATTCTTATTGAATGGATTTTATTAATTTCACTTTGGAGGAGTATATTGGTTTCCTATTGCTGCTATAATAAATTAGTGCACACTTAGTGGTTTAAAACAATACAAATTTACTACCTTACAGTTCTCTAGGAAAGAATATGACAGGGGTCTCACCCAGCTAAGAGCAAGGTGTTGGTACTTCCTCCAGAAGGGTCTAGAGCACAATCCATTCCTTGCCTTTTCCAGCTGCTAGAGACCACCTTCATTCCCTAGTTCATGGCTGCCATTGGCAGGGCATGTTCTTGTTCTTCCCCAGAAAGTGCTGGGTGATGCCAGCCCTGTCCTTGTTCAGCTTCCTTTGTGCCTGAATGACACCCCTCCACGAGACCAAAGTCCAAAGTTATGAACTCTGTGGTGCTGAGTGAGCCTCTCAGCTCACTCAGCTGAGGAGGAAGCAAGGGAGGAAGCAAGAAACCGCACAATGATGTCCTCTGTATTTGGCTACAACTCCCCCAGCCCAGTATCCTCTCCACCCTGCCATTTGCACCCAAATCACCACCATGACACCTGCTTTCCTTTGGGTTAAGCATTGCCTTCTCTGGACAGCCCATTTACTGTTCAAGTTCTCTGAAGATGGAAAATTAAAGAAATATATTGTCTTAATTCGATGGCCATGGTCCTACCTGGGGAACATAGTGGACATACTGGGAACAGGGAAGAAGTGCTAAAATGTTCTCACAGAGGGCCCAGGAAACTCATTTACTGAAGGATTTGCACCTTTTTAGTATTTGTATTAATAAAGGTCCTTTGGTCAAAATCAGTAGAAACTCACTCTGGTCAATTCAAGCAGAAAGGAATCTAATGAAAGGATGGGAAGTAGCTAAAAGGATGTGACCCAGAGCAGATGTGGGTATCTGGAGTATAGTAACCAAAGGAACATCTCTTGTAGATGCCACTGTCTGCATGCATCAGCTTCAGACGTTTTCTATTCTGTACCCAGAGAGGAGATTCCTATTTGTCTGGTGTGGGTGGCATTTCTCTTATACCACCCATGAGTAGAGCTTAAGTGTTACCTAGTGATCCTAAGCACAAGGAAGTTGTGATGTGCCTTGCAGGAAGATGTGTGTGTTAGATCAGCTTTGTTCAGGCATGAATTATGGTGTTGTTAGCTGGGAGTTCAATGTCAATGAATCAATGATATATTAAACAGAAACACAAATAAAATCAGGTTCTGTATTAATCAGCTGACTAGAAGCTCACAGGAATCTAATCCTGTATTTCTCCTAGGAGCAATGATTCAGTATCCACTAAATCTGTATTTGCAGGGACTTTATAGAATATAACTACTGTGAATAATGAGATTAGACTGTATGTAGTCTTAGATTCTTGGTCTCTAGACTTTTAATTTCTATACTCCATTTCTCTCAGAGTATGGTTATTGAATTTTACTCCAAACTAAATATTTTTCACATTTATAAATTTATTGCCACTAAATTATGTACCATGTCAACATCTTGAAACTTCTCACCTCAGCATAGGGAGAAGAGGAAAAGATTGGAGAGACAGGCATAGTCTTCCTAAGAAAGATATTAAGAGCCCTCCAATCAGGTTTAAAATATTATCATCATTTTTCCATTTAAGGAAAGCAATCAGCTAGCTCACACAAATGCTGCATTCTTCTTGCAGATGAGCTTTATTACCAAATTGTTTTATAACTTTTCTCCTAGCTAGAGTGAGCTTCCTTCTATTGCTCTGTGTCCTAGCAAAAAATTGTCAGCTCTAAATTATGTTCTTCTCTATAACCACATTTAATTATGAAGTTTGTCACAAGGTTATGTGTGAGTCTATTGGAAGAAGCTATCTGGTCCACTGAGATTTTTTTCAACTAAATACATAATCTGGATTTACAAAAAATATATTTTTATGTATTTCATACTTTCAAGATTAAATATAGTAATGCCAGGCTTATAATTATTAAGAAACATCACCAAGTGATTTGGCTTAAAGTAAAATCCAAACCAAAAAATCCAATAGTCTGAGCCCATGTAATTATCTCTTAATGGTGTCAGGTGATTTCATTATTAATACTACAATGTGAACACACACCTTTATACAAAGTAGCTCACATGCTTAGGGAAAATTTTCCTGCCATTATATTGCTATGAAATTTGTTTTAAATTACAATATTTTCAAATTTCAATCTATCTCATTCTATAGACACTCAATATAAAAATAGGTAATAAGAGTGTTATATTTTCTAAAACAGGAAATAGAAATGATTAATAAATATATAAAAACAAGATCAAACTTACCAATAAGGAAATAGCATGCAAATTTAAACAAGTTACTGTTGCTCACCTAGTAAATTGATAATACTGTTTATTAAATAATATTAAACCAGTGTTTATGAAAAGTGTGGGCAATAGGCACACTTAGAAATTGCTAGGCAGTGAGTAATGGATATGTCCTCCTAAGGAAATATTTGGCAACATACATAAGCCTTAGAGTAATATATATCTTCATAAATTTATTTGGAAGGAATAGTCATCAGCCATTTGGCTAAAGAATTATGTACAAGGATGCACAAGAAAGCATTGTTTATATAATGAAAAATTGGAAATACACTGTCCAATAATAAGGGGAAAGTGAACAAACTGTGATCGTTTGGATGGGCTATTATTATGTAGCCACTAAAAACTTTCTGAACAAGGTTAGTTAAAACTATAGTGATATTCCACTTTACATCCATCAAACAGGGAAAATCTAAAAATCTGACAATCTTGTGCATGAATAAGGACATGAAGCAACCTGAATTCTATGCACTGCTGTGAAAATAAAGCTGTTGCAACCATTTGGGAGATCAATTTGGCAATATCCAGACAGGTGGAACATGTACATGCCAAACACTGCCATTCCACCTATATTTCTTAGGAGCACACTCCCATATGAGAAAAAAGATACATCCAGGAACGTTTCACTGCGATGATGTTTATAACAAACATGCTATCACAATGATGTTTATAACAGAAAAATACTGGAAACAATGAACACAACCATTTATAGGATGGTAGGTATATTATAGCACCTTCACAAAGGTACACTGTACAACAGTGGGGATGAATGGCCTAGAATGACAAAAGTTCTTAAGAATAATTTCCCATAAACCCTGACTGGTGTAGCTCAATGGATTGAGTGTGGGCTTGCAAACCAGACGATCTCAGTTTGATTCCCAGTCAGGGTGCATGCCTGGGTTGCACCCAGGTCCCAGCGGGGGACACATGAGAGGCAACCATACATTGATATTTCTCTCCCTCTCTCCTTCCCTTCCCCTCTAGAGATAAATGAATTTAAAAAAGAATAATTTCCCCAACAAAATATTATCTCCCCAAAATAATAGGGGACATTCAGTGTATTTAGCAAAATTAAAAAATATATAGACTTCTAGCCAAGATGAAGGTGTAGGTAGTAGACATACTTTGCCTCCTTCCACAACCAAAAGAAGGACAATAACAACTTTAAAATAAAAAATAACCAGAACTGACAGAAAATTGGGCTGTATGGAAGTTTGACAACTAAGGAGTCAAAGAAGAAACATTCATCCAGACTGGTAGGAGGGGTGGAGACAGGCAGCCAAGACAGAGAAGACTCGTGGCAGGGTGGTGGCTGGAGGACCAGGTTGTGCTAGGCAGCTACTGGAGGACTGGGTGGTCCCATATTTGGTATGTGGAAAAACCGGGGGGGAATGATTGGGGAGTAAGATAGACCACACAACCCAGGACTCCAGTGTAGTAAAATAAAGCCTCAAAACCTCTACTAAAAAAAGCTGTGGGGGTTGAGGTGGCAGGAGAATCTTCACAGGAGAGTTCACTGGAGAGACCCACAGGGTCCTAGAACATACACAAAACCACACACCTGGGAACTGGCACCAGAAAGGCCCAATTTGCTTGTGGATAGCAGAGGAAGTGACTGAAAGCCAGCCGAGAACTGAGAAAGTGACATTGATGCCTCTTGGACCCCTCCCCCACATACAGTGCCACAAAGGAGGGACATGGATTGCCACTTTCCACAAACACCTAAGTCTCCACCCCTTACTATGTAACTGGTGCGCCAAGCCAAAAATATGACCCAAATGAAAGAACAGATCAAAACTCCAGAAAAAATACAACTAAGCAATAAAGAGATAGTCAACCTATCAGATGCTGAGTTAAAAACATTGGCAATCAAAATGTTCACGGAAATGGCTGAGTATGATAACAAAATAGAGGAAAATGTGAAGGCTATGAAAAGTGAAATAAAGGAAAATGTACAGGGAACTAACAGTGACGGGAAGGAAACTGGGACTCAAATCAATGGTGTGGGCCAGAAGAAAGAGAGAAACATTCAACCAGAACAGAATGAAGAAACAAGAATTCAAAGAGGAGAGGCTTAGGGACCTCCAGGACAACTTTAAACGTTCCAACATCTGAATCTTAGAAGTGCCAGAAGGAGAAGAGGAAGAGCAAGACATTGAAAACTTACTTGTAAAAAAAAAAAAAAGGAGAACTCTGCCAATCTGGCAAAGGAAATAGACTTCCAGGAAGTCCAGGAAGCTCAGAGAGTCTCAAAGAAGGAGAACCCAAGGAAGCACACACCCAGGCACATCATAATTACATGACCCAAGATTAACGAGAAAGAGAGGATCTTAAAAGCAAGAGAAAAGGAGGCAGCTACTTACAAAAGAGTTCCCATATGACTAGAAGATGATTTGTCAAAAGAAACCTTATAAGCAAGAAGGAGCTGGAAAGAAGTATTCAAAGTCATGAAAGGTAAGGACCCACATTCAAGATTACATTACTTGTAAAGTTATCATTTCAAGTGGAAGGACAGATAAAGTGCTTTCCAGATAATGCCAAGTTAAAAGAGTTTATCATTACGAATCCCCTGTTATATGAAATGTAAAAGGGACTTATCTAAGAAAAGGTGAAGATTGAAAATATGAACAGTAAAATGACAACAAACTCACAACTATCAACAACCAAACCTAAAAAAAAAAGACAAAAACAAATTAAGCAAACAGAACAGGAACAGAATCACAGAAATGGAGATCACATGGAGGATTAGCAGTGGGGAGGGGGAGGGGGAGATTGGGGGAAATGGTACAGGGAATAAGAAGCATAAATTGCAGGTACACAGCAGACAGGGAGAGGTTAAGAACAGTATGGGAAATGAGAAGCCAAAGGACTTATATGTAAACCCATGGACATGAACTAAGGTGAGAGAATGCTGGTGGAAGGGGTGGGTAAGGGGAGGAGGGGATGAATGGGAGAAAAAAATGGGACAACTGTAATAGTATAATCAATAAAATATATATTAAAATAAAATAAAATGTCAAAGAAAAACATAAAAAGACACCATTTATTTCAACTTAAGAACATCAAAACAATGTATCTCTTACTTAAAAATATAAATGTATGAAAGGTATAAAATAGTAATCATCAAAACTTTGTTGAGGGGAAATGAATGAGAACTCAGAGGGGGACACAGGGATATTCAGCTATATTAGGATATTTTTTTCTGAAGGAAGGCTATGCTGTTCCTCCTATCTTTTCATAAATAATGCATAATTTTTTAAAAGATTATGTGATGGTATGAGATGGCATGTGATGGTATTATATCACCTGAAAAAAGGGTAAATATGAAAGTACATTCAATAGAATTTTACATATGTGTGTTTTTATATATTATGTATATACACACACAAACACCAAAATGTTCATAGTCATTTCCTCTTGGTACTGAGATTATGAGTGATGTTCACTTACTTTTCACATTAATGTCTTTCTAAATTGCATGTATATACTATTTCTATCACCAGAATAAATAATTTTTTTACATGCTTTAAGTTTAAAAATTGTATCCTGTTGGGCCTTTAACTGATGTGTGTTTTAATCAGTTTCAGGTTACATCACAACCTTTCTGGAAGCTCTCAGTAAATGTCTATTAAAGTCGGGCTCCCATGCTGCAGAAGCATCTTTGGAAAGCTTTCCATTACAAAGTAATATTTTCCATGGAGAAAAGAATGACCATAGCAGTCAGAATTGGTGGATGACCCCTATGAGCAGTTATTAGTCTTGGAAAAGCCATTCATTGAGAGAGGGAAAAGTACATGGTGGGGAGAGGAAAGAATGCTGATTTCGTTTATTTTAAATTTCTGCACACATCTTTGGGAAAAGAGAGGGGGACAGCTTGTGGAAATGTGCCTGTGCTGGTTAGTAGTTGGTATTCCCCTACTGAAAAAAATACTCAAAATGCTTTCTGATCTGTTTTTCAATTTTTCTTTAGCATCTCCTTTTCAGAAGGCTTTCATACATGAGAGGATTTTACACAGAGAGGAGTCACTCAAGGTCATGTGCTATTTATGAGTGAGGAGAGGTCAGAGCCCCATTTCCTGAGCATCATTTGAGGTTAGACATGGGGAGTGGGAGGAGTGTGACCCACAGGGGCCAGGCTCTGAAAGATGAAGTGATCTCTCGTACCCACTTGTTCAGCACTAGAACATTCCTTCAGAACTCTGTTTCCAAATACACAGGCCACACAAACAAGCAGAATAATAGGATTCAGTTAGATGTGCTTATTAACTGCAAAATATTTCCGGTAAGCTAAATATGTACCATAAGTAATTCAATGAGTGCTGCTTGGCTCTAAAATCCACTCTAGTGAGATCTGAGATTCATATTCTTGGGAAAACAACAGTATTTTCCTTTCATTTGTCTGAGTTTCTCCCCTTTCTCTGTGACCTAGGGTACTCTTAGCTGGGTTTACACAGGGAGTAGAGCTAGGAAGCAGGCAAGCCATCGCTCTGGACTCACCCGGAGCTGTGACCACTGGAGGCCATGAGCCTCGATATGAACATCAAGGGCAGGCAAAGGTAGCCACTTTGTGCCCTCCAGGTTGGCTCAGGAGCAAGGCAGGAAAAAACAACAAGAATTTCGAGAACGTTGGTGATGCTCTAAATGTAAAATGTGACACCAAATTCACTTTTCAGGATTTGTGAAAATACAAGTACAGACAATTGCACACCTCATTAATAGATGGCTTGGTACATTTTCACAAGGTGTCACAAAATCAGTCAGCACTTCATCTTTCTTTCTTCTCTTCAAGTGAAAACAGAGACTCCTTAAATCATACCCACAGAGCACGAGCCAGAGCTGAAAACAAAGCAAAACAGCTCCGTGTCTCCATGTCATGAGGCACAGTACACCTCCTACAAAATCTATCTGTAAAACTGTTCTCAGGAAGTTTGAGCACTGAATGTCAAGCCAGCTGGAGTGGCCGCTGCCTCGCAGCAGATCCCGAAGAAGCATGGGTTTCTGGGGGCCGCCCACTGCCCACCTCCATGTCTCTCTGCCTCCCTCCACTTCAGCCCTGACTTGGAGACCAGTGGCGAAGAGAATGATATGGTGGGTGAGGCTCCTGATTTATTTGTGTTAGCTGCCAGGGATGATGAATAAGGTGGTGGTGGAGGAACTGGGGAAAGGGACAACACTTGCCCCTTTTAATCTTGTTGGACTTCTCAGCAGGCATGTCTGGCTGCCTTTTCCCACCCTCCTACCCCCATATGCTCTCCTCCTCCTTCCTTAGGGGACCGGGGAGGGTACTATAGCTAATGACAGTGTGGCCGCTCAATCTGAGATGACAATTTTCAGGGGAGGTGCTGAAGGTGGCAAATATTTCACTTTTTTTTGTCCCCTAACTTGGGCTCTGGGTAAATAGAAATGTAGGTAAGGTGAGAGGAAGTTACAGCCATCATGAATGAACAACAATAAATGAAGAGGCACCATCAGGAGCCAGCTCAGAATATTGTTGAGGACACGGAGACATGATTTTGCCTTATCTTAAAATGTCATCTGTAGAAAATACCATGAGTGCTCCTGCCTTATCCCCTCAATCTTGGCTCCCGAAAGGCCTTCCACAGTCCCTGCCAAGAGGGCTGCCCTGAAGGCCCACTCTTAGTCAATGAGTGACAGCATGAGGGTGTGAACTCTGGAGCATTCTTGTCCTCTGATCAGAACAACTTGGAGATAGAACCCTTACTGTCCTGAGTTCTCTGTGAGGTTTAGCAGACGTTGGTCTCTCCATGGGACTTTCATGGGCAGTACAGCTCTGTTCCGCACACCCAACCTCAAATAATGCTCAGGTGATAGGGTTCTGACCTCTCCTCACTCATAAATAGTGCACGACCTTGAGTAACTCCTCTCTATAAAATTCTCTCATGTGTGAAAGACTTTTGAAAAAGTGATACTAAGGAAAAATAGAAAAACACATCAGATTAAAAGGCATTTGAATGTTTTCTTTTGGTTTTCTCCCTTCCTCTCCCCATTCCTCAACTACGGGTTTTCTGTGGATGCTTCCTAAGAAATCCTTTTGATTTCCTATCTCAGAATCTGCTTTTGAGGATCCTAAACTTAGCATCATTTTGGCTCCTTGTAAATATTTTTAATATTCTGAACTCAGTTCATGAAACTGAAAAAATGAATCTTAAACAAATTTCTTAACAGTGTGTATATTGTTAAGTGGCACATGACCTCTAGCCATACTTCAATGTGAGGAGGACTGCTAGTTCTACACTCTTGATGGTTTTTATGGAAACTCTGGTTTGGAGCAAAATTATGAGGCATGATATTGAAAAAGAGACAATTTATTACTCATGTAATCATTTTAACCAAGTTGTCATCTAAAGTAGAACTTTGAGTAGTCCCTCAAAATTTGTACGCCAGGAGAAGATCCATCTCTGGTCCTCAGAGGGCTGTGTCTGCCCACTGACTGGCCCCCTTGCCTCTCCAGCCTCCAGGACAATCCAGTGAACTTGCTCTCCTGCCCACCCACTGTTTCCTGTCCATAGTTCAGGGACACACCCACTCTCTTTATTAGATAGAAGAATGAACGTGCAGCGGAGTGGGCATGATCCTTTCTTCCACACCTCTGTGCACCCTGATTTCGCCCTCTGTGCCACTCTGTAGCTCCAAAGGGGACCCAAAAGCAATTCATGCTCAAGTCCTTCTGTCTCTGTGGTACAAGAGTCCATCCAATCTATAAAATTTATTATTTAAAAAAATCAGGGCCAAATGAATAAGTTAAATTTACCCAGTTCTCTAGTTCTTAAAGGTATTACTTTTGTTGTTGCCAGAAGAGCCTTTGACTTATGCTTTGCAGTGATAATCTAGAGATAGGTGAGTCATCTCAGGGGAGGTAAAAACCAGAGATCTCCACTGCTAAACCCAGGGGAAACCACACCCACAAAAAAAGAGCAACTTTAGCCAGCCATAAAAGTTTCAAGTAAACAGGAAATTCTCAAAGTTGGATTTTGTTAGAGTGAAAGAACAAACAAGGGGAAAATGTGATATAATAATATGTCCCTGCTACCCATGGATCTGGGGATCCCTGAAAAACAATGAACTTCCTCCGGGCCCCTTTCCTCTCACTTTGTGAGGTTAAAAAAGGGAAAGGGCCCCATAAACATCTATAATGTAGTCATTCCTTTGCAGGGCATTTATGAGTGCTTACTTGACTATGCCATGTTCGGTTAAATCCACTGTACCAAATACTCACCACCTAACTGCTGGCATTTAGGACTAATTTATCATGTCAGTAAATTAGTAAAAAGGAATGGCCTGCTTCTCCCAGGATCAAATGGTGTTAGATGTAGGACTAGGCAGTGGAAGGCAACAACTAACTACATTACAATGGAAGATGCAGTGAATGGTGTTCTCACTAGATGCTGGGACAGTCCTCAGCTTCCCTCCCATTCTAGAGATGCTCCTGGAAAGTCACTGCCCAGCAGGGAATACAATTCCTAGCTTCCCAGTTTCTTTACATCTAGGGGAAGCCATGGGACTCATTCTTGCCAATGGAATGAGCAGATGTCAGGCGTGCCACTTCTGGGCCAACTGTTGTGTTTGTTCTGGGCTCTTTCCCCCATCTGTCTCTAACTACAAAAACCCAGAGCTACTTGAAATGCTGGTGTGGAAGGGTCTTCATCAGCTTAAATCCCTGTAGGATTGATTGCACGGACCCAAATCCCACACCAATGTTGACTGGACTGGACTTGATAAGAAAACAAACTTTGTTTTGTTAAGCCACCAAGGTTCAGGTTTGGCCTATTAGTGCAGCTAGTTTTATTTTAATTCCCTCCCATTCTCAGATTTCAGCCTCCACACATATTTTAGCCATCTCAGCAAGAGATATGCTCCTGGATGATCTCACTGCATATAGAATCTGCACTACTGCTCCATGAAGATAAGTAAAGATCCATCCCTAGAGTCTTGCTGCTCAAAGAATGGTCCACAGACCAGCAGCACGAGCATTGCCTGGGAGCTTCCAGAAGTGCTGAGTGTCTAGATGGCCACACTGCAGAACTACTGAATCAACATCAGCCTTTTTATAAGAGCCTCAGGTGATTCTTACACACATTAAATTTGAAGTGTGGTTCTGAGTAGCAAGCTTATACTCTTTGACAGCTAAAGCATCTCCTTATTATTCAAACTCTTTTTTCTATGTGAATTGAAGTAAGCCAATGAGCTGTCTAGCTCTAGAAGCTTTAAACATTGATGCCTGATGCCTCCCTCCATTTACTAGTGAGATCATTTGATCATTCACAGGAACCTACAAAGAAGTGGCAAGTGTAGGGGAAGCAAGATTTCAGAGGCCAATAGAGTGTGCTAAACAAGTAACACCTGCTGTTGTGATTTTATGCTTGCAAACTTTCTGTTGACTTTCTAATACTTAGGCTTTGTGACATAACCACTTGTCATGGTGTACATGTGACACCTTCCCTAATAGCTGCTAAAAGTTGATTTTTCACAGGGTAAACCATTTTAGAAGGTAGAGTATTGAGTAAAACTATACCCCCAACACCCACAATTATCCCAAGAGGTGCCTATTGCATCTGATTGCCAACAGGCTGGGAGAGTTTGATAAATATCTGGTAACATGCTTGGGAGGCATTTGTTTTGCCTGTGGTTTTTAAAATATGTCCTGGTATACAAAGTCCATGTCAAAAGTACATGAACCTACAACCCAAAATATGGACAACCAACCATGTGCCTCTTCCAATCATCAAGTGCTACAGTAACAGAGTTATTATTTCATGGCCCTTCCTGGAGGAAACCCCTCCATCATCATTCCACAGACTATCAAGTGGTCTCTGAAAAATACACTCATCTTCTATAAGGATAATTTTTCCCTTGTTCTAGCCTGAAAATAAGTCTTGGGGTGGTGATTGCTGTGATTTTTATGATTAACGTATTTAGCAGCTCATCCATTTATTCATTTGTTTACTTATTCATGCAACAGAACTTCATGAGTTTGCTGCATGTCATTACTAGAATTGACTAATAATGGCTGTCAAAAATTGCAAGAAGTATTTTTGGATGATGGCATCAAAGGGCTGATAGGAAAATAAAAGTGTGTGTGAATTAATCACCTTCTTAATGCTCAGGGGTGAACCAGAGAGCTAAAGGGAAAAAAGCAAAGAGAAACTTGGGGTCCATTTCCCTTTCACATGTGAAATACAGGAGACTCTCTTAGCCCATCTGTACTTCACAGGTTAGCTGGATCAGCACTCACTCTCCATTCCCTGTAAACTATGCTGATAGGGGCCCAGGACACTGCATGCTGCTTACATCTTGAAAGCCCTCAAGTATACCCAAGCATGACTGGCCCTGTTAGTTGGATCGATCATATGTGTCCCCATAAGGAACCTGTGCTTGTTCCCAAACTAGTTCTGAACATTATATAATTTGTTTTAACATCATTTAGACAAATGAGAGATGAGTACAAAAGGAAAGAGAATGGTTACTTTAATGAAAAGTAAGGTGAATACTTTGGAAAGAATCACTAGTCTGAACCCTTCACAACCCAAATTAACTTACATTTACAAGTACAATACACTATAAACAGACACAATCCCAAGTCATTTTTTAAAAGGTCAACTGTTAAGATCTCTTAAAAGGAGGTTAAGATTTTGAAAAATGCATAACATATGCAAAGTGACAAGAAGAGTCATTTTATACAAGAAGCCTATATACATAACACAAAGAAAGTTTGTCAAAACTAGTTATCAAAGATATGCAAATTAAAACTAGAATTTACTGTTCTATATAAAATTAGCAGATGAAAAATAAAATAAGATTCAGTGCTACAATGAATGGTGTATGGGGGCCACACTCATTCACTTATTTTTTTCTTCAAATATTCAGTGCTTAGATTTCTGTTTTAATTTAAATTTGATTTTTTATTACAGTTTACATTCAAATGTATTTTGTATACATATGAATTCTGTATGCATTTTGAATTATACATTTTGTATACATATGTATACATTCAAATTATTTCAGGTGTATAGCATAGTGGTTAGATGTGGTGGGGGTGGGGCTCCACTTGCAGTGCTTCCCTGGCCGCCACGGATGAGAATAATTCTACCAAGACATGATCTGCTTGGGGAAAAAGGCTCACCAATTTCTCAGAGGAGAAAGGTGTTTAGCCTCTCTCTCAATGGGCTTTCACTGAGTTTAGCTTGCACAGGGATGCATATCAAAAAAGGAGGTATGGTTTACAGATAACATTTCCGGGATCATGGGGGTCCTTTTGAGTCAGGGTCTGGTAGACAGGGTGACACCATTCGGCTGTAAAACCTTGAGAAACAAACTTATTTTGTGTTTGGACCTTAACATTTAAATTGAGGACATTCTTATCAAAGCAGGACTTCATGCATTCTTTCTTAGGCCTGATCAACCCCCACTGGGAACTGCCAATTCTGGCATAGGCCTACATCCACCTTCAGCATTGTTTCAGGTCTGAATCAGGTGAGGGAAGCAAGACAACCAAGAGATTAGGAGACTTTTTACAGATAGAATGAGGACTCAGGCTGTGATATGATAAAACCCTATGAGGGTTTTTTGTCCCTTCTCCACAATCCCCTAGGTCCTTCCCTGATGACCCTTTTTCGACTGTGTCTTTCTTAGGTTGTTCCTTTCTTGAGGAATCTTACCCACCATTGACTATCCAGCCATCCTCCAGGGGCCAAGCAGGGTGAAGTAAAAGGGGGAGAGGCTGCACCCCCACTGGGAGGATAAGTTTTGTTTTCTTAATGGCTTATGGTCCCAAGGTCCCCTAGCTATGGGGCCTTTTTGCCTGTTGGTGGTATTACAGCTCCTGAAACCAGGCAGGATGGTTACCAACAGTTAAACAGTTATATACTTCATAAAGTGTTCCCCCAATATTTCCAGTTATTACAATTGTGTTTACTATATTTTCTAAACTGCAATTCACATTCCCACAACTACCTGTAAGTCCCAATTTGTACTTCTCGATCCCTTCACCTTTTTCACTCAGCCCCGCATCACTCCTTCCCCTCTGGGAACCATCAGTCTGTTCTCTTCATCTATAAATCCGTTTCAATTTTGTTTGTTTACTTTGTTCATTAGATTCCACATAAAATCATATAGTAGTTATCTTTCTCTGAATTTCTTATTTCACTTACCATAATATCCTCTATGTCCATCCATGCTGTCACAAATTATTAGATTTCATTGGCTGTTACGGCTGAGTATTACCCAGTGTGTATATGTAGCACTACTTTTTTATCTATTTGTCTCTATTTATGGCCACTTGGGCTGCTTCCATATCTTCACTACAGTAAATAATGCTTCAATGAACATAGGGGTGCATATATTTTTTTTCTAATTAGGGTTGTAGATTTCTTCAGATATATTCAGAAGTGGGATCACGGGGTCATATGGAAGTTCCATTTTAAATTTTTTGAGGACCCTCCTCCATACTGTTTCCCATAGTGGCTGCATCAATCTGCATTCCCACCAACAGTGCATTTTCTCCGCATCCTTACCAGCACTTGTCTGTTGATTTATTGATGACAGCCATCTGACAGGTGCAAGGTGATGTCTCACTGTGGTTTTAATTTGCATTTCTCTGATGATTAGTGATGTTGATCATCTCTTCATGTATCTATTGGCCATCTGCATGTCCTCATTCACTCTTGAAATGAGTCTCCCTGGAAAAAGTTTCCTTAAAATTGATTCATACACATCAAGAGCCCTAAAAGCTGTTAATTACTTTAAACTTAATGGTCCTGCTTCTAGTAATTTATCCTAAGTAATCAGCTATGTGGTCAAAGATGTATGTACATTCTTCATAGCTTTATTATTGCAAAAGATTTGAAGCTACATGAATGTACTAAATTAGGAGAAATATATATATATATATGAAAATTATATAGCTATTAAAGATTGGGTACTTAAAAACAATGAATGATATGTGTAATTGCTCCTTTATAATTTTAAGAGAAAAAAGTTTACAAAATTATATACACAGTAAGTCATTTTTATTTTAAAATATCCTACATATTCATATTTATGAATTCAAAAAAGTCATAAGGAGATACACAATAATGTTGCTGAGGATGTTAAGATTCTTTTTTTTCTTTTGTATTTTTATTTACTTTTATAATTTTCTGCCATGACCACACATATAATCTACTTACAAAAAGGTATTTTATTCTTAAAAAGGTACAAACAAAAAGCCAAAACTCGCACATATACACAAGTATTTTAGTAACAGCTGAGTGACATTTCCTATTTCAAAATATAGCCATATAGTTCAAAGTGATGGGTATCAAAAAAAGCTCACATTTGCACTACGAAGAACACTGGGTGGTTCTAATCTGGGTGACCACATGAGTTCACAAATATTCTTAAAAGCCTTTTTCTAGATTAATTTCGCCCTCTATGAAGAAAAATACATATGATTGGGTTTAAAGAAAAACAAATCTAAAGTCAATTACTGGATGGTTGAATGGTCCACAGGCACAAGAGTCTTAAATTAAATTCTTCCAGATTCTCCTGGTTGGACTCCCTACACCTTAGCCTTTTCCTTATGAACAACACCAACACATCTGTGATCTTAATGATTTTAGATAGAAAACTAGAGTAAAAAGAACCGACAGGATTGCCAAAATTATCAGCCCAGGATTGATAATGAAGTACTAGGGTGATTTGTATCCACTTAAATTCTTTATTTTTATTTTTATTTTTATTTAATTCTTGTTCAAGTACAGATTTCTGTCTTATATTCCCAGCCCTGCCTCCCCTGTGATCCCCACCTCCCTCCCATTTCCGCCCCCCACCCATAGTTATTGTCCATGTGTCATTTATATTTCTTCATGTGAGTCCATCCCCTTTTCCCCTATGATTCTCTCCCCTCTCCCCTCTGAACCCTCTCAGCCTGTTCCGTATTTGAGTGTCATTGGTCATATTTTGCTTGCTTGATTCTTTTGTTGTTTAGATTCTTCTTAATGGTGATATCATATGGTATTTGTCTTTCACCGCCTAGCTTATCTCGCTCAGCATAACGCTTTCCAGTTCCATCCATGATGTTGCAAAGGGTAGGAGTTCCTTCTTCCTTTCTGCAGCAGAGAATTCCATTGTGTAAATGTACCATGGCTTTTTGATCCAGTTATTTACCGATGGGCATCTGGGTTGCTTCCAACTCTTGGCTATCATAAATTGTGCTGCTATTAACATCGGGGTGCAAAGGTTCTTTTGGATTGGTGTTTCAGGATTCTTAGGATATACTCCCAATAGTGGAATTGCTGGGCATGTTCATTTTTACTTTTCTTAGAAAAATTCCATACTGTTTTCCATAGTGGTTGTACCAGTCTGCAATCCTACCAACAGTGAACTAGGGTCCCCTTTTCCACACAACCTCTCCAGCACTTGTAGTTTGTTTCTTTGTTTATGATAGCCATTCTGACTGGTGTAAAGTGGTATCTCATTGTGGTTTTAATTTGCATCTCTCTGACAGCAAGCGATATTGAGCATCTCTTCATGTGTCTCTGGATCCTCTGTATGTCCTCCTAGCAGAAGTGTCTGTTCAAGACCTTTGCCCATTTTTTAATAGGTTTGCTCATCTTTGAGTGGAGTCGAGTGAGTTCTTTGTATATTTTGTATATTAAAACTTTGTCTGAAGTATCATTGGCAAATATGTTTTCCCATACAGTTGGTTCCCTTTTTATTTTAATGCTGTGTTCTTTAGCTGCACAGAAGCTTTTTATTTTGATGAGATCCCATTTGCTTATTCTTTCCTTTATATTCCTTGCTCTAGGGGACATATCAGTAAAAATGTTGCTGCGTGAAATATCTGATATTTTCCTGCCAATGTTCTCCTTTAGGACTTTAATGGTGTCACGGCTTATATTTAAGTCTTTTATCCACCTTGAATTTATTTTGGTGTATGATGTAAGTTGGTGCTTGAGTTTCATTTTTTGCATGTAGCTGTCCAGTTCTCCCAACACCATTTGTTGAAGAGGCTATCTTTACCCCATTTTATGTTACTGCCCCCTTTGTCAAATATTAATTTACTGTAGCGAGATGGGTTTATTTCTGGGCTCTCTGTCCTGTTCCATTGGTGTATGTGCCTGTTTTTATGCCAGCGCCAGGCTGTTTTGATTACAGTGGCCTTGTAATACAGTTTGATATCAGGTATTGTAATCCCTCCTACTTTGGTCTTCGTTCTCAACATTGCAGCTGCTATTCGGGGTCGTTTATGGTTCCATATAAATTTTTGAAGTGTTTGTTCTATGTCTGTGAAATATGCCATTGGTACTTTAATAGGTATTGCATTGAATCTGTAAATTGCTTTGGGTAGTATGGACATTTTGATGATGTAAATTCTTCCAATCCATGAACACGGTATATGTTTCCATTTGTTTGTGTCTTCCTTCATTTCTTTCTTCAGTGTTGTGTAGTTTTCTGCATACAGGTCTTTTACCTCCTTGGTTAGGTTTATTCCCAGATATTTTATTTTTGTTTTTGCTATATCAAGTGGGATTTTTTTCTTGATTTCTGCTTCTGCTGCTTCATTGTTGGTATACAAAAATGCCTTTGATTTCTGGATATTGACTTTGTATCCCACTGTTTTGCCAAATTCATATATTAGTTTGAGCAGTTTTTTGGTAGAGGCTATAGGATTTTCCATGTACACTATCATGTCATCTGCAAACAATGACAGCTTTGTTTCCTCCTTTGTTTCCATCCAAAAGATTTGGATGCCTTTTATTTCCTTTTCTTGTCTGATTGCTATGGCTAGAACTTCTAATACTATATTGAAAAGCAGTTGTGAAAGTGGGCAACCTTGTCTTGTTCCTGATCTTAGTGGAAAAGCTTTTAGTTTTTGCCCATTGAGTATGGTGTTGGCTGTAGGTCTTTCATATATGGCCTTTATTATATTGAGAAATGCTCCCTCTATTCCCACTTTGCTGACTACCTTTATCATAAATGGGTGTTGTACCTTATCAAAAGCTTTTTCCGCATCTATTGATATGACCATATGGTTTTTGTCTTTGCTTTTGTTTATGTTGTGTTTCACTGATTTGCGGATATTGAACCATCCTTGCATCGCTGGGATGAATCCCACTTGGTCGTGGTGTATGATCTTTTTTATGTATTGTTGAATGCGCTTTGCCAATATTTTGTTGAGGATTTTAGCATCTATGTTCATCAGCAATATTGGCCTAAAGTTTTCTTTCTTTGTTGTGTCTCTATCTGGTTTTGGAATTAGGATGATGCTGGCTTCATAAAAAGAGTTTGGGAGTTTCCCATCATTTTGGATTTTTTGGAATAGTCTGTGAAGAATAGGGGTTAGCTCTTCCTTAAATGCTTTGTAGAATTCTCCTGGGAAACCATCTGCTCCGGGGCTTTTGTGTGATGGGAGTTTTTTGATTATTGCTTCATTTTCATTTGCTGTTATTGGGCTGTTCAGGCTTTCTACTTCTTCTTCATTGAGTTTTGGAAGATTATATTTTTCTAGAAATGTGTCCATTTCACCTAGGTTTTCAAATTTCTTGGCATACAGTACTTCATAGTAATTCCTTACAGTCCCTTCTATTTCTGTGGTATCAGTTCTAATCTCTCCTCTTTCATTTCTTATTGTGTTTATTTGGGTCCTCTCTCTTCTTTTCTTGATGAGCCTACTTAAAGGCTTGTCTATTTTGTTTATCTTTTCAAAAAACCAACTCTTGGATTCATTGTGCTTTTACAATTGTGCTTTTAGTCTCTATGTCATTTAATTCTGCTCTGATCTTGGTTATTTCCTTCCTTCTACTTGCTCTGGGCTGTCTTTGTTGTTGTTCCTCAAGTTCTTGTAGGCGTCAGGTTAGGTTGTTTGTTTGAAATGTTTCTACCTTCTTTAGGTAAGCCTGTATTGCTATGAACTTCCCTCTCAGGACTGCCTTCGCCGTGTCCCATAAGTTTGGGGTTGTTGTGAGATCATTTTCATTTGTTTCCAGAAACTTTTTGATTTCTTCCCTAATTTCAATCTTCACCCATTCGTTCTTTAATAGCATAGCATTCAGTCTCCATGCTTTTGGGTGTTTTGGGTTTTTTCCTGTGGGGTTCGTTTCCAATTTCAGTCCCTTGTGATCAGAGAAAATGCTTGGTATGATTTCAATTTTCCTGAATTTGTTGACACTCGTTTTGTGTCCTATCATATGGTCTATCTTTGAAAATGTTCCATGTGCATTTGAAAAGAATGTGCATTTAGCTCCTTTGGGATGAAGTGCTCTATATATATCAATCAAATCCATTTCATCTAGGGCATTGTTCAATGCCACAATATCTTTGTTGATCTTTTGTTTGGAAGATCTGTCCATTTTTGACAGTGGGGTGTTAAAATCCCCTACTATAATTGTGTTGCTATCAATATCTTTCTTGAAGTCTTCTAGGATTTTTCTTATATATTTGGTTGATCCTATGTTGGGTGCATATATATTTATGATGTTAATGTCTTCTTGGTGGATTCTTCTCTCGAGTATTATGAGGTGACCTTCTGGGTCTCTTTTTATGGCCCTTTTTTTGAAGTATATTTTGTCTGATATGAGAATTGCTACCCCGGGTTTTTGTTCTTGACCATTTGCTTGGATAATTTGTTTCCAGTCTTTCACTTTTATTCTGTGATGGTCTTTTGTCCTGAGGTGGGTCTCTTGTAGGGAGCATATGTGTGGGTCATGCTTTCTTATCCATTCAGCTATTCTATGTCTTTTGATTGGAGCATTTAATCCATTTACATTTAACGTTATTATTGATAGGTACTTATTCATTGCCATTTTTGTACCACAGTTCCTCTCTGTCTCTCTCTTTTCCTTCCTTTCCTTAAAGCAGTCCTTTTAGTATTTCTTGTAGAGCTGGTTTGGTGGAGGCGTATTCTTTTAGACTTCTTTTGTCTTGGAACTCTTTATTTGACCTTCTATCTTGATTGAGAGCCTTGCTGGGTACAGTATCCTTGGTTGTAGGCCTCTGGTTCTCATTACTTGAAATATTTTTTGCCATTCTTTTCTTGCTTGGAGTGCTTCCATTGAGAAGTCAGTAGCTAATAATATGGGGGCTCCCTTGTATGTTACTTCCTTTTTCTCCCTTCCTGCCTTTAAGATTCTCTCTTTGTCTTGGCATTTTGCCATTTTAATGAGATGTGTCTTGAAGTGGGCCTCTTTGGGTTCCACCTGATTGGGACTCTCTGTGATTCCTGGATTCATGTAACTTTTTCTCTCATCAAATTAGGAAAATTTTCCATCATTACTCTTTCAAATAGGTTTTCTATCCCTTGTTCTTCTTCTTCTCCTTCTGGTATTTCTATTATTCGGATATTATTACATTTCATATTATCTTGCATTTCTCTTAGTCACTCTTCATTCTTTTTGAGCCTCTTTTCCCTTTCTTGCTCTTTCTGGGAGATTCTTTCTACCGTGTCCTCCAACTCGCTGATCCAATCTTCTGCCTCATCGATCCTGCTTTTCATTCCTTGTACTGTGTTCTTCATTTCCGAAAGTGTATTCTTCATTTCCTCTTGTCCTTTGGTGATAGTTTCTATTTCCTCTTTCATGTTGATATAGTTTGCAGAGAGCTCATTGTAGCTCCCCTTTAGTTTCTGGTAGTTCCTGTCTAGTTTCTGGTAGCTCATTGTGAGCTCTGAATTTCCTGATAACCAGTGCTTTGAATTCAATATCTGATAGCTGACTTGCCTCTCTTTCATCTGACATTATTTCTGAGACTTCCACCTTTTCTTTCATTTGGGCATTGTTTCTTTGTCTTCCCATTGCTTATGAGACTCTTCTTGTTAGCTTCACCTTCTTAAATTGATCTTTTCTGACTCCCTAGGTTTATGGTGTGAACTTCTGTTGTAGAATACCTGTGAAATTCAGTGGTGCAGTCTCCTGCAGGTATCTTGATGTTCTCCGCTTCCACCTACTCCTTTCTTTGTGTGATCAGCTGGAGGGGGAGGCAAAATGGTTTATGACAGCAGGAGAGTACTTTATGATATTTCCAGTCACAGCTGGTAGAGAAGAGATAGAAGATCTTTAGGCTCTATATGGTGTTAACTGTAATCTTCAGCCCAATTTGCCACTTTTAAGAAAGGATAGACCAAAGATAAGTCTCTTGTTGGGGAGGGAAGTTTTGTGAGTTTTATCTGGAAAGCATTGAGGTTGCGGGTGGTTAGATTTTGAGGTAAGGTGAGAGTAAAGAATAGTAAATAGATGTAGCATGTGAGCAAGTAGAGTTAATCACTACAGTAAAAGAATTCAGGAACTTGTAAAGTGGGCTAAGACCCAAGAGATGTGTTGTGAAGTATTTACAGTGGTATAGAAAGCAACAAAGAAACAAACACACAAAAAAAGGGCAAGAGAAGTGAGGAAAAAGCAGTAAGTTTGCGGTGAAAGGAAGAAGGACTAAAACAGGAAAAAAGAAAGGAGAGGAACAGAGTACTGAAAGATACAGCAACAATAAAATTTAAAAAAATATACAATTACTGAAAAAAGTTTTAAAAAAAACCTCAAAACTCCTCCCTTGTTGGTTTCAAACTGTCCAATCCATTTTTTCTGGTTTTGGCAGGACCCCTCTGTGGGTGGGTTGTAGGCCCAGGTGCACACCTGCCCGCCAGCCAGGCTACCAGACTGTGGTGCGGGCACCCGCTCACCTGACAGGCTGCCTGGGTTCCACGGGATCTGATACTGGTCCTTCCCAGTCCTGTGGCTGGGTGAGAAGCAAGTAAAACTGCCTTCACAGGAGAAGACCTCAGTCCACTTTCCAGTAAAAACTTCTCCAGAAAGCGTGCCTCTCAGCCCAGCCCAATCCCCAACCTGACTGGTTAGGACAATGCTCCTCTCAAATTTCCTGGGCTGGCAGGCTGGTGGGCTCGCGACCACAGAGATTGCAACTGAACATGGCCCCCTGTCCTTGCCACCCTCCCTGCACACCTAGGCAGACAGGTCTCTGCCACCCAGCCCCGCTTAGATGGTGAGGGAGGGAACCAGCTCTTCCAAGGGCCATGCAGGTGGCCCAATGCTCCACTGGGTGCTGGGCTCCCTGTGAGTCCTCCATGGCACCGGCCACAGATGGAAGCCTCTACACCCCTAACACAGCAGCAGTGGCAGCGGCAGCTCCGAGGCATTTCGGGATGGCCGAAGGCAGCCGGCCCTTCTGCTGCCACTTTTGTCTTTACTCACAGGTGCTGGTGTCCCAATGAGTCCTCTGTGGCAGGCCCTGTCGCTGGGCACAGGCGGAAGCCTCTGGGCCCTGACCGCTGCGGCAGCCGCGGCTTGGAGGTCTTTACCCACCGGCCAACGGCTGCCGCCAGCCTGGCTGCCTCCGTCCTTACTCGCGTCCCTGAGACCCCAACAATCTGTAGCTGTCTGGTTCGTCACTATCTCTAGTCTCTTATTTTCATAAATGCTGGGGAATTGTTGGTTGGGGAATTGATTGCGCTGTTCTTTAGTAAATCTGCCAGGATTTTCTCCCAGGGGTACGAGAACTGGAGTCGCTCCGTCCTACTCCCCCGCCATTTTTAGTACTTCTCTTTTTAAAGACAACATATTTTCCATGTGGAAAGTGGGAATTAGGATCTTTGGAACTCTGAATTAAAGGTGGGTCTATATTCCTTCTCCAGTGTGTGGATTTTCCCAAATATATCTGACTGTGGTTTCAGAAAAACCAGGATAATTTGAACAAAGGAACTATGACTAATGAAATGACGTTGATTGAATTTAGCAATCAGCTGCTTTCTGAGTTGCTTAATTGGAAACAAAATTAATTATGAGCTTTGCAAATGAAGTTTTGCGGTTATTGAATTTGCAGAAATTTTCAAATCCACATGTACCCATTGGCAAATTTCTTGTTTGAGATTTGTCAGAAATTAAGTGGGGCCCTGGTGGGGCCACCTTGGTCTCTGAGAGCCGAGGGTGGGCAACAAAAAACCTGGGAGAAAATTAGTCACCAGCACCTGCCCTATCCATCAGGGCGCAGATTGGAAAACACCAGGAGATATCGGTTTGCCTGTGGTGTCAGACAGAGGAGTGGGCATTGGGAAGCCAACCAGAGAGCTCTGATAACCCATGGAGTCAAGCTGCGGTTGCCGGCTTGGGAGAATTGAGAGTTGCCCATGGGTTCCCTGTAGCGTCAGGTCTGCCACAGACCCTGGGAGCCTTGGGCTACTAGTAAGGCCCCTGGAGGAGAGCCAGTCACCAGCTCCCTCCCTACCCAGCCAGATGCAGACTGAAAAACCTGGGAGTCAGGCCATGGTTGCCCGCTTGGAAGAATTGTGAGTTGCCCTGTGTGTTCTGCCACAGCACTGGGAAAGGTCCGAGACCAAGCCTGCGAGACCAGGAAAGCCTGGCTGGGAGTACACGCCCTCACGCCAGGCCAGGACTGTGAATCCTCAGGAAAAATCTGCTCTCAGTGGGGTGCTTGAGAGCGGTGTTAGTCTGGATCTTGGGAGGGCACAGGAGAGACGGTTGAGTTCACCGAGAAGCGAGGAAGGCCACACTAGTAGCCCCTCAGGCTGCTTCAGCTAGTGAGACCAGAGGAAAAGGTTTGACCAGCTGGAAACCAATAAGAGGAGTAGGTGGAAGCAGAGAACACCAAGATACCTGCAGGAGACTGCACCACTGAATTTCACAGGTATCCTACCACAGAAGTTCACACCATAAACCCAGGGAACCAGAACGGATCAATTTAAGAAGCTGAGGCCAACAAGAAGAGATTCACAAACAATGAGAAGCCAAAGAAACAATCCCCAAATGAAAGAAAAGGAGGAAGTCTCAGAAACAATGTTAGATGAAATAGAGGCAAGTCAACTATCAAAGCAACTATTGAATTCAAAGCACTGGTTATCAGGAAATTCAAAGAGCTCACAATGAGCTACCAGAAACTAGACAGGAACTACCAGAAACTAAAGGGGAGCTACAATGAGCTCTCTGCAAACTATATCAACATGAAAGAGGAAATAGAAACTATCAGCAAAGGCCAAGAGGAAATGAAGAATACAATTTCTGAACTGAAGAACACAGTAGAAGATATGAAGTGTAGGATTGATGAGGCGGAAAACTGCATAAGCGAGCTTGAGGACAGGGTAGAAAGAATCTCCAAGATGGACCAAGTAATGGAAAAGAGAATCAGAAAGGATGAGGAGAGTCTAAGAGAAATGCAAGACAATATGAAACATAATAATATCTGAATAATAGAAATACCAGAAGGAGAAGAAGAAGAACAAGGGATGGAAAACCTACTTGAAAGAGAAATAATGGAAAATTTTCCTAAGTTGAGGAGAAATAAAGTCACACAAATCCAGGAATCACAGAGAGTCCCAATCAGGTGGAACCCAATGAGGCCTACTGCAAGACACATCACCATTAAAATGGCAAAAATCCAAGACAAAGAGAGAATCCTAAAGGCAGCAAGGGAGAAAAAAGAAGTAACATACAAGGGGGGTACCATTAAGGTTGGCCACTGACTTCTAAATGGAAACATTCCAAGAAAGAAGAGAATGGCAACAAATACTCCAAGTAAAGAAACAGAGGCCTCCAACCAAGGCTACTTTACCCAGCAAGGCTCTCAATCAAGATAGAAGGCCAAATAAGGAGCTTCCAAGACAAAAGAAGTCTAAAAGAATATGCCTCCTCTAAACCAGCTCTACAAGAATTAAGAAAAGGGCTGCTTTAAGGAAAGGAAGGAAAAGAGAGAGACAGAGAGGAGTACAATGAATGAGTACTTTTCGTTAATAACCTTAAATGTCAATGGATTAAATGCACCAATTAAGAGACATAGAATAGCTGAATGGATAAGAAAGCATGTCCCACACATATGGTACCTATAAGAGACTCACCTCAGGTCAAAAGACCATCACAGGCTAAAATGAAAAACTGGAAACAAATTTTCCAAGCAAATGGTCAAGAATAAAAAGCTGGGGTAGCAATTCTCATATCAGACAAAATAAACTTTAAAGAAAGGGCCATAAAGAGAGACCCAGAAGGTCACTTCATAACACTCAAGAGAAGAATCCACCAAGAAGACATTAACATCATAAATATATATGCACCCAACAAAGGAGCACCAAATATATAAAGAAAATCCTAGAGGACTTCAAGAAAGATATTGATAGCAACACAATTATAGTAGGGGATTTTAACACCCCACTGTCAAAAATGGACAGATCTTCCAAACAAAAGATCAACAAAGATATTGTGGCATTGAACAATGCCCTAGATGAAATGGATTTGATTGATATATATAGAGCACTTCATCCCAAAGAAGCTAAATGCACATTCTTTTCAAATGCACATGGAACATTTTCAAAGATAGACCATATGATAGGACACAAAACGAGTGTCAACAAATTCAGGAAAATTGAAATCATACCAAGCATTTTCTCTGATCACAAGGGACTGAAATTGGAAACGAACCCCACAGGAAAAAACCCAAAACACCCAAAAGCATGGAGACTGAATGCTATGCTATTAAAGAACGAATGGGTGAAGATTGAAATTAGGGAAGAAATCAAAAAGTTTCTGGAAACAAATGAAAATGATCTCACAACAACCCCAAACTTATGGGACACGGCGAAGGCAGTCCTGAGAGGGAAGTTCATAGCAATACAGGCTTACCTAAAGAAGGTAGAAACATTTCAAACAAACAACCTAACCTGACGCCTACAAGAACTTGAGGAACAACAACAAAGACAGCCCAGAGCAAGTAGAAGGAAGGAAATAACCAAGATCAGAGCAGAATTAAATGACATAGAGACTAAAAGCACAATTGTAAAAGCACAATGAATCCAAGAGTTGGTTTTTTGAAAAGATAAACAAAATAGACAAGCCTTTAAGTAGGCTCATCAAGAAAAGAAGAGAGAGGACCCAAATAAACACAATAAGAAATGAAAGAGGAGAGATTAGAACTGATACCACAGAAATAGAAGGGACTGTAAGGAATTACTATGAAGTACTGTATGCCAAGAAATTTGAAAACCTAGGTGAAATGGACACATTTCTAGAAAAATATAATCTTCCAAAACTCAATGAAGAAGAAGTAGAAAGCCTGAACAGCCCAATAACGGCAAATGAAAATGAAGCAATAATCAAAAAACTCCCATCACACAAAAGCCCCGGAGCAGATGGTTTCCCAGGAGAATTCTACAAAGCATTTAAGGAAGAGCTAACCCCTATTCTTCACAGACTATTCCAAAAAATCCAAAATGATGGGAAACTCCCAAACTCTTTTTATGAAGCCAGCATCATCCTAATTCCAAAACCAGATAGAGACACAACAAAGAAAGAAAACTTTAGGCCAATATTGCTGATGAACATAGATGCTAAAATCCTCAACAAAATATTGGCAAAGCGCATTCAACAATACATAAAAAAGATCATACACCACGACCAAGTGGGATTCATCCCAGCGATGCAAGGATGGTTCAATATCCGCAAATCAGTGAAACACAACATAAACAAAAGCAAAGACAAAAACCATATGGTCATATCAATAGATGCGGAAAAAGCTTTTGATAAGGTACAACACCCATTTATGATAAAGGTAGTCAGCAAAGTGGGAATAGAGGGAGCATTTCTCAATATAATAAAGGCCATATATGAAAGACCTACAGCCAACACCATACTCAATGGGCAAAAACTAAAAGCTTTTCCACTAAGATCAGGAACAAGACAAGGTTTCCCACTTTCACAACTGCTTTTCAATATAGTATTAGAAGTTCTAGCCATAGCAATCAGACAAGAAAAGGAAATAAAAGGCATCCAAATCTTTTGGATGGAAACAAAGGAGGAAACAAAGCTGTCATTGTTTGCAGATGACATGATAGTGTACATGGAAAATCCTATAGCCTCTACCAAAAAACTGCTCAAACTAATATATGAATTTGGCAAAACAGTGGGATACAAAGTCAATATCCAGAAATCAAAGGCATTTTTGTATACCAACAATGAAGCAGCAGAAGCAGAAATCAAGAAAAAAATCCCACTTGATATAGCAAAAACAAAAATAAAATATCTGGGAATAAACCTAACCAAGGAGGTAAAAGACCTGTATGCAGAAAACTACACAACACTGAAGAAAGAAATGAAGGAAGACACAAACAAATGGAAACATATACCGTGTTCATGGATTGGAAGAATTTACATCATCAAAATGTCCATACTACCCAAAGCAATTTACAGATTCAATGCAATACCTATTAAAGTACCAATGGCATATTTCACAGACATAGAACAAACACTTCAAAAATTTATATGGAACCATAAACGACCCCGAATAGCAGCTGCAATGTTGAGAACGAAGACCAAAGTAGGAGGGATTACAATACCTGATATCAAACTGTATTACAAGGCCACTGTAATCAAAACAGCCTGGCGCTGGCATAAAAACAGGCACATACACCAATGGAACAGGACAGAGAGCCCAGAAATAAACCCATCTCGCTACAGTAAATTAATATTTGACAAAGGGGGCAGTAACATAAAATGGGGTAAAGATAGCCTCTTCAACAAATGGTGTTGGGAGAACTGGACAGCTACATGCAAAAAATGAAACTCAAGCACCAACTTACATCATACACCAAAATAAATTCAAGGTGGATAAAAGACTTAAATATAAGCCGTGACACCATTAAAGTCCTAAAGGAGAACATTGGCAGGAAAATATCAGATATTTCATGCAGCAACATTTTTACTGATATGTCCCCTAGAGCAAGGAATATAAAGGAAAGAATAAGCAAATGGGATCTCATCAAAATAAAAAGCTTCTGTGCAGCTAAAGAACACAGCATTAAAATAAAAAGGGAACCAACTGTATGGGAAAACATATTTGCCAATGATACTTCAGACAAAGTTTTAATATACAAAATATACAAAGAACTCACTCGACTCCACTCAAAGATGAGCAAACCTATTAAAAAATGGGCAAAGGTCTTGAACAGACACTTCTGCAAGGAGGACATACAGAGGATCCAGAGACACATGAAGAGATGCTCAATATCGCTTGCTATCAGAGAGATGCAAATTAAAACCACAATGAAATACCACTTTACACCGGTGAGAATGGCTATCATAAACAAAGCAGTAAGCGAAAAATGTTGGAGAGGGTGTGTGGAAAAGGGGACTCTGGTCCACTGTTGGTGGGATTGCAGACTGGTACAACCATTATGGAAAACAGTATGGAATTTTCTCAGAAAACTAAAATTGGACTTGCCTTTTGATCCAGTGATTCCACTGCTAGGATTGTATCCTAAGAACTCTAAAACACCAATCCCAAAGAACCTATGCACTCCAATGTTCATAGCAGCACAATTTACAATAGCCAAGAGTTGGATACAACCTAGGTGCCCGTCAGTAAATGAATGGATCAAGAACTATTGTACATATACACAATGGAATTTTATGCTGCAGAAAGAAAGAAGGAGCTCCTACCTTTTGCAACATCATGGATGGAACTGGAAAGCATTATGCTGAGTGAAATAAGCCAGGTTTTGAAGGACAAATACCATATGATCTCACCTTTAACAGGAAGCTAAACAACAAAACAAACAAGGAAGCAAAATATAACCAAAGACACTGAAATAGAGAACAGGCTGACAGTGACCAGAGGGGAGAGGGGAGGGAATTTCAGGGGAAATAGAGGAGGGATTTAAAGGAACATATGTAAAGGATACTTGGACAATAACTGAGAAGAGTGGAAATGGGAGGGAGGGGGGAGCACGGGGGTGGGATGGGATGGGAGTAATAGACAGAAAACTGTACTTGAAAAATAAATTTAAAAAATTGGAAAAAATAAAAAATAAAAAGAGAAGTACTAACAAAAAGGGCTTTGGGGAATATATTTTATTTTTTAATATTTTATTGTTATTTTATTATACTTATTCCAGTTATTCCCCAATGCTCTCCTCCACCCAGCTCACCCTCTGCTTTCACAGTCAATCCCCACACCATTGTTCATGTCCATGTTCTTTGACTAGTCCCTTCCCCTTCTTTCCACCATTATTCCCCTCTCCCCTCCCCTCTGGTTGCTGCCAGTCTGTTTCCATGCCTCTGATTCTATTTTGCTCATTGGTTTATTTTGTTCATTAGCTTCCTCTTATAGGTGAGATTGCACGATATTTGTTTTTCAGTGACTGACTTATTTCACTTAGCACAATATTCTCCAGTTCCATCCATGCTGTTGCAAAAGGTAGGGGTTCCTTCTTTCTCTCTTCTTTCTTCTTTCCATTGTGTGAATGTACCACAGTTTTTTGATCCACTCATTTACTGATGGGCATTTAGTCTCTTTCCAGCATTTGGCTATTGTAAATAGTGTTTATATGAACATAGGGATGCTTAAGTTTTTTTGAATTGGTGATTCGGGATTCTTAGGGTTTATTAAGTTAAAATATTACTCAAGCAACACAATATTCAAAAGTGTAAACAAATTCTTAACAAAACTTTCTATTATAAAGAACCACTCTCTAAATCAAATAATCAATAGAAGGTAGTAAATTTGATTTAATTTAAAACATTAAATGAGAAAAAATAATGCCTTTGAAAGAGGAAAATTTTAGTTCCAGTAACCAGGCCTTCTGGCCTTAGAGTGAAGGGGAGGGCAGATCAGCCCTCCATTGGTGGGCAGGGTAGGGGATCCTGGGGCATCAGTACTGCAATTTTGAGGTGCTTAAATTTCATAAGAGCATTTTTTTTACAAACAAGGAAATACAAGTGTTTATGCCAAAATTTTAGTGTTGGAAGAGACCTTTTCGGGTCATCTGAAACAATCTCCTCCCTTTCAAACAGGAACAACAAGGCCCAGGGAAGTCATGACAAAATTACACCCAGGTAACACAGAGGAAGAGTGGAGATGGGCCCCCTTCCCGATCGAAAAAGCCATGGCCTGCCATGACCACACAGCCTGATGGCTTTATTTTCACTGAAAATGGACACTGTCTGCATCTCCACCTTTGAAGGCTTATCTGGGATGTGGGTCAAATGGGAAGATGAATGAAATCTATTGAAGTCCCTAATATTTGCAAAGCATGATGACTCAGACATAAAATGTGAATGAAAGAAAAATGATACCAACCCCTGACATTGATGAGTTTATCATCTGAAAAGAAAAGAAATTACATACAATGGAACTATATTCACTAATTGGCAAGGCAATTAGTTGGAGTCAAATAGCTAGCTGGTTTGGATGCCAAACCTCTAGAAACTCTGAGAAAGAGGGGCTGAACTGGAGCGGGAAAGATAGGATATGAAAGTCAAATGTGACGCAAAGACTAAATGAGGAAGAAGGGTTTACAGGAAAGGGGTAGAGGGAGGCAGCCCACCACCTGCCTAGCCACAATGCAAGTAACTCTTCACCTCTCATTAAACAGTCTCAAGGTCATTAATTAGAAGTGCTCATTAGCAACTAGTTAATTCACAGTATAGACAGTTGTGGGGACAGACCTTACCACCCATTTTCCACATCAACCCCCTTCCCAGGGGTTGTTCTGATGAGATTTTTCAACATCTTGGGGCCCATGTGCAGCTATGTTCATGTGGCCCAGGTGAGCCAATCAGAGCAAGGGGCTTGCATGGGGTGAATACATTAACTTCACCCTTGCTCTATGCAGGTGAGAGATAGAGGTTTGAGGCCCTCTGCAAAGGAATTTTTGCGGGATTTTTTATAGGCTTCAGAAACACAAATTTATAACTTTGGCTCTTCCTAGCAAAATGTGGAGCCTATCAAAACATGGAGCTCAGTCAAAGGCAGGCAATGAATCTGCCTGATTTAGCTAAAAAGAGACTTTTCTTATTGTCGAGGCAAAGGAAAGTATGAATAAATCTAAGTCAAGGCAAATAAAATGACTGATTGGGAACTACTAGAGTCATCCTTTGCCAATGTTTTTCTCTTTCTCTGAATATTTAGAACAAGAGCAGAGTGTATGTTGGAGATCACAGAAGCTGCCTCTCTTCTGTGTTATGTTTTCTTTTTTCCCAACTGAGGGAACTGTGGCCTCAATCATGAAGTAATGACTGGAAGTAACAGTTCTATTCAAACATTTTAACTGATTTTCAGAATAGATGATCCAGGTTTCTACAAAACAACTGTGAGCTAGAAGGAAATTCTAGAAGGGAAATGAACAACTCTAGGTGTGCAAATGAGGAATGTTCCCCCAGATGCTACTCCCAATCTTGTTTTTTTTCTAGGCAAAGTGTGTATTTTTAGTTCTGGGAACGGTTTTGTTTGTTTGTTTATTCCTTTACTTGGGTCTTCGCAGGATCCTGAAAGGGGTGACTGTAGAAACCGCACTTTTAATACTCCAGAGCTTCTTGAAGAGGACCCTTTTCTCTCTGTTTCAATGCACTTGTTTGTATTTATCCCCAAATGACACAGTGCTGGTTTATTCAGTGACAATCAAAACTGCAGTCTAAAGGGTCCCAATTCCAGGGAGAGAGAGCTCTATTGTAGTCCCCTGTCAACATGCCTGAAGCTCTGACAGGAAATTAATGACTTTGGAGACTGACATTTCTGCAACCCTACAAAAAGGAAAACTTCCAATTTTGCTGATCAAAAAGCTCTGGCATGATATCCCTCTATTGCCAATGAAACTGTTCTGCTACCAGACTGTTGCTTCATCAAGGGGACGATGGGCAACACAAGAGGCAAAGGAGAAGGGCTTTCCTTGCCCCAGTGTTTGTTGTCACATTTTCTCATAGTGCTGAGGCATCCTTGTCAAGGTGGCCAGTATACTGAGAGATGGGTCCCACTTGATAACACAGAAAGCTCCTGTGAGCTGGAGTCCTTTATTTCTTGGAGGGAGACACTGGGAGAGAAACCGGACAGGGGGTAGAGGAGGTGGTGGGTGAAGGCAGTTGTGCCCAAATGAAAAATTCACTAGATTTGGTGGCAAAAACCTGAATGCAAAACAGTGCCTGGCACACAGTGGATGTGTAATTTAAACGCAATAATCTCAACCAAGAAAGAATGAAAAGTCACAGTTTTAGAGAAGAACAAAATACCAAACAGGATAACTCATATTCAGCTGCTTTCCTGAGAGAGGTTCCTTTTTATTCAGCTTTTTCCAGTTTTGAACACACAGTGCTGACCCTTGAAGCACAGTGCTCACTGGCGTGTGCTTCCATGGTCTGTCTGGTCTCAGTCTGGTGTCACCGGGAAAACCCTGCATTCAAAGCTGATGCCACCACTTTCCAAAGTGCTGACTTGGACTGTCTGGCCTCAATTTCCTCATAGCTAAAATGGGGGTGAAAATCACCTACCAGACAGACATATGAAAGGGTGCCTTCTAAACTCTGATGTGCTCTGCACATCTAAGGAACCCTTCTGTGAAATGATGAAATGTGGGAGTCAAATAAGAGAAAACAAGCCCGCCTGTTGTAGGCCTGACCAGCCCACATCACCACCCTCAGCAGAAGAAAAGTCAAATAGTTTGCTCATGGCTATGGGCCTCTCAACAGGACAGGACAGCCAAGGATTTGGTCTCTTCTTAGCCTCCTGAACCTTTATTCTGAGGTCACTTGTTCACAGTGCCTCACCATTCAAAGCAACCTTGCCTGTGTGTGCAAGGGCCTGAGGACATAAGGGCCACTGTCAAAAGAAGTCTGTCATGATGGTCTCTAGGCCTCCAACTCTCAAAGGCACGTGACCTATCTTAGCAAGCAACTCTTGGGCAGCAGGAGGAGGGAGAAAATTCACTCAGCAAGCAAAACTCTGTCATCATAATCTGTAAAAGCTGTTAGAGAAATCTTATTTGGAAAAATTGTCTTTTTAATCAGAAAGACTTCAATTTGTCCTTGTCTTTAAAATCAGCACCACAGCTTCTCCATGTGAGGACACAGTGGCTATCTATGTTCTCACATGGTGGCTATCTACATGCCCAGAAGAGAACTCGCAGCAGAAGCAGTATATGCTGGCACCTTCATCTTCAATTACTCAAGAACTGAACCCAAATCTTTTATGAGGGAAAGTTTCTGTTGGATCATTGCAATTCTCCCATGGCTCAGGCCCCACCCTGCCATCTGCCCAATATCCTAGGAGTGACCAGCCCTGGCACCTTAATCGAAGACTCCAAAGTACAAGTAAATACTGTGAACAGCTTGAATAATCACAATAGGAAGCATGTAGTTGGTGATGATGCTCATTTGGAGATGGACATCTAACTGTCCTGCAAGGATCAGAAGAAGAGCAAGCAGCAACACTGATACCAAGTAAACCCATTGTGGCCAAGAAGATCAACAATGAAAACTGAGGCAGTACCAGCATTCCCCATTGCAGTCTCCACCTCCTCCTCTTCCTCTGGGTTCGAAATGATGTGAAGACGAGCTTCATCTGACCATTTCTTCTCCCTGTTTCCTGTTCCCCTTCCCAGTTAGATTAGATGGAAGGCCCATGGCACATTTCTATAGAACTAAGTAACCCACAAAAGAAAACAGTTGAAATCTGGCTTCCCTAAGTCATTTTTGCATTGAGAAACATACCCCACGCTCCCCCCCCAAATTTTTAAAATCCGAAATCAAATGTCAACCTACCAACAAATGCCAGCTGGGAGGTCTGGGGAAGTGTTACAGAGGTTCAGGCGTTTCAGTCTTGTTTGTGTTCTTACTCTCTGTCTCTCCTCCCTGTCTCCAGCCCATGGTTCAGAGCTACAAGAGTCTGGGTTTGGGGTCTTCAAAACAAGAGGGAAATAAACAGAAGAGAGAAATAAATAAGTAAGTAAATAAAGTCAGCATCATGGTCTTGAGTGCTTCCCTCATAAGAAATCATCGCTATCAAATTGGAGGGGGGTGGGGCACTCCAGTGAGTTCTAGAAACTGCAAGGCATCCACAGGTTTCTGTCCTGGCCAAATGGAGCCAGGGTTACTGGTCAAGCTCTCTCTCTGGATTATGAGTTCCTGGAAGGCAAGTGGGGGTAGAGGAGTTTTATTCCTCTTTGGAGGTCCATTTTTTGGCATATGCTTGGTACATAGAAATAAAAGAATGAACAGTCTTGTGGCCCGCTCTGCCTGATTCTAGGAATTGTAACTCAACTCCCTGTGGCTAAGAGCAAGGGACGACCTTTGGAATGTGAGCCGCAAGAGACAGAGCCTGTCTCTGGTAGCAAACGCTGCCTCAGTTTCCTCCCCTGCCCCCAAACCTTGGCGGGAAGTCAATGATGGGTAAGACCCCTCACAGTGGGGGGCAACCTAAGCCAGACTCGATCACTTGGGAGGCCTTCATGGAAGGACTTGGGGGGCTGCAACAAAGAGCAATGGACTCTCGCCACCCCCACCCCCCCACCCCCCCCACCCCACCCCGCCCCCTGCTTTGACATAGCCTGAGTCCCCATGTTCTCTGGGAGAAGCACTTCCTGGCTCTAATTCCCTTAGGCCTGAATACCTGATGGGGAAGGATGCAGCTCCTTGCCTTGCTAGACGGTGACCTGGGGGTGGGGGAAGGAATCTGGCAGCACAGAGACTTGCTGATAAACCTGTGATATCTGGTCTGCTGAGTGCTTTCATTCATATGTTAAGGGTTCAAGCAAGAAACCCTAAAACTCTATTCCTGACAGACTGTGACTCATAGTAAGCCCTCAGATTTCTTTGAAATGTTATCTACTGTTTGATCCTTGCCACCCTGTGTTCCTGTGTATTACAACCCAATAAAAGGCCCTGGAGGAAGGGGCTGGAGACCTTTTTCTCCTCGGAAAAACTGGCTGCTGCTGGCATTTGTTTCCCCTGAGAAACTGGCCACCTCTCCTCCTCAAGCAGATCATGGCTTGTCTTGTTTACTTTCACCTGTGGTGGTTGGGAGGGGGGGCCTTCAGGAAAAGTTGCCCCCACAGAATAGGACTATTGTTAAAAAATAAAGTAACAAGCTGACATCCTTGCCAATCAAAGAAGCAGGACACACTGCAGCAGTCAACATGCTTCTTTAATTGTGCGCCTACTATGTGCAGAATGTATTGCAAAAGTTGGAGGCAGGGGCTTCAGATAGTTCAGGCATAAGTTTCAGTAAAATAGTTTTCCTAAAGCATTTCTCTCAAATCATTTTCTCACCATGGTCTGGGAGAAATGACTTCTATAATGTGTGTGACTGATGGGAGTGAGTTGGTGAGGAGAAAAAAAGAAACACTGGAAAGTTACTTGTTTGTTACGGGATATATTTTAAGACGCCTTTGCACTGAATGAGGCTGCCCCTCTTCAAGCTCTTAGTACACGTGATTTGTTTGTGACAGGAACAGGGCTTGTTCCTCCGGTTGTGAGGGTGTTAGCATGTGTTCCTCATGGTAACAGGGCTACTGTTACTTGAGCAACAGGTATGTAAACAGATCAAGGGTGTGGCAAAAGCCACAGGAAGTGGTGTATCTTCATTCAGCCTGTTTAGGGCTTCACTTCAACATCTCTCACCACTTAGGAGCTCATTGATCGATAAGCACAAATGATGAACAAAAATGGTAATGTTTAGGATGGGCAGAAAGAACTCAGCAGCTTGGCTAAAATAAGAGCTGGCAGTGACCTATTCCCAGTCTGATCAGAAGACCTGTGTTTCAGAAGATCTGTGTTACAGCAGAGAACATTACCAATTGATTTGGAGAGAGTGTGGCTTTCATTTATTTAGGTCCTTAGATATCTATCTTCAGGTCTGGTCCAGGGCCAGGAAGAGAATTGTGGGTACCTGATAATTAGAAACATTACTTGAAATGAGGGCTTCCAGGGTCTGCCCCACGCTTATCCTCTCCACTTCCAGTTTGCATGTTGGTAAGTCTCTCAAAGCTCCAGGTTTATGGTTAGAAAATGGGAAGGGTAAAGTGCTTTACACACAGTACATGATGGTTAAACTGATCAATTGCAATGATCCTGGGATGTCCAGCATCTCAGCAGCTGCCATTTAGTCTAGTACAGAAGTTCTAGGGCTTCAGCATGAATCCGCCAGAATCACAAAGAGGCTTGTGAAAACACAATGTGCCAACCCCTCACCCACAGATTTCTGATGCAGCAGGGCTGGGGTAGTGCTGAGAAAGTGCATTCCTAACAAGTTCCCGGGTCACTGCCACTGGTCCAGGGACACCACTTTAGGTACCCATGTCAGGTGGGGGTAGTGGCATGACTTGGGTAATCACTGATTGAAATCCAGCTCTTCTGCTTTCTGGTGGTGTGATCTGGGCCAACTTGCTTCTCCTCCCCCAGTTTCTTCATCTGTGAAATAAAGAAAATAATCCACCTGCCTCATAGTGAGGTTGCGAAAATTCAATGAAGAATTGTGAGTAGAGCCCAGAGCCCAGAGCCCAGCACACGTTCAGAGCTCAGTATTATTTGTAACTCTTATCTACCACTTTGCTGAGAGTTAGAACCTGAGGAATTTGAACAGATTCCATGCCCACAACTGAGTTCAGGTGTTGCTTAAGAATTTTGTGCTTGAGGAGTAAGTATGAAGGAACCTAGGTACGAGTCTCTGTTTGGTGAGGCTCAGGATAAGGGGAACATTACTTGCCAGGCTGGATGACAAAAACAAGAAAGGTCTAATTCCCCATGAGCCCAGCAAGGGTGTAGGTGAGAGTCCCTGGGAACTGAGCCACATGTTGATAATGACCATGGCTTTGGGGGTAGCAGGCCTGGGCTCTGGTCCCAGGCTCATGCTGACCAGCTGTGTGTCCTCAGCTCCCCTTATAGTCTCTGGGTGGTGTCTAAGAATCACACCCTGAGGGTCTCAACTTGAGTGGGGAGTTCAGTATAGGGAGAGAAGTGATTCCTGAGTGATGGCCAGGGGAGGGAGGGGCACCTAGGGCCCTGGGGGAGGGAAAAGACACAGAAGTGATGGTGGCAAAGGAAACTTCCTTCATAATTTGTACAGCCACCGTTCACTGGAGAGCAAACTTCAGGGGAAAGAGGCCTGCACACTACCTCAAGCCTAAACAGGATGGCATTCTGCAAATGGCTCCCAAGGGTGGTAAGTGCTGAAGCCTATTCAAGAAAAACCCAGGATGAGGTAAAACCTGGGAAGTTCCTGGAGAATGAGAGAGGTCACAGAAACCACATGTCAAGGCCAATGCACTAAAAGGATAAAGGTAACAGACAAAGGTTCCCAGGTTCTCAGTGGTGTGGGTGGTCCATGTAGAGCCTGCATGTCCAGGTGTCCCTGGAGACTGGTTAACTGTGTGCTCAGGGACCGCTGACTGTTGAGAAGTAACTGGTCTTTAAAGTAAAATAAGAACGCTAAGGTTTTTGAGAACCATTCCTGTGAAAGCTTTAATTTTGCCTTATTTTTTTCCATTTGAGAAGTGTGTACTACTGAGGAACTAATAAATGCACAAGCCATGGTTTTCCAACAGATCGAGACCAAAGGGCTCTAACATTGTCATTAACTCCTCACTCACAAACCTAACAGAGAAGGTCATGTTTAGTCAACAACAGGGCATCTTTAGGTGTTAAAAGGGACAAAAGTCAGATTTTCTTTTAGTTCAAACTGGAAACCAGTCTCCTGCTGGGCCGAGCGCTTCATTCTGGGAGCTTAAAACTGGTGAAGGGGTCCCAGGAAAGGATCGTTTTACCTGAATGGGGAGGGGAGGGGTGGGGGAGGGAAGCACCTGGCAGTGCCTCCAACAGGCAACTGATGCGCAGTAGGAGGAAAACCAGAAGGGCAAATGAAGGAAAGGCAGGAGGGTGAGGGCTATCTTCCTAAGCCTTTGCTGCCACAGCCCACCCTAGATGGACCCTCATTTGAGAATAATAGCTCATCCATCAGATGACATGTTACACAGAGTTTTAGTTTATTAGTCCTTCAAAAGAGTCCCATCTTTAGTATTCCGACATTTCATGTCAAGGAAATGGAGACAAAGAGGCTAGGCGACCTGTCTAAGTCTGCAGTGGCAGAAGCACACCTAGCTTCAGAGCCTCTGCTTTTACTGCTAAGCTAGAATGATCTTCAAAATAGATCACCTAGGGCAGGTGGCCAGGAAGTTGCCAGTAGTCAGCGTAGGACAGAGAAATGCCCTGACTACAGACCTCTCTCCTTCTCTCTGGTCTTTTGCTTTTAGGAAGCCCCTTTCAAGGGGCCTGTGGTTAACTGAAGTATACATAGCTGGCATTATCCATAGGCAAACCTTTCCATACCTATCCATTTATTTACATACCCTTTTTCACACATACCAAAAGGGGACCTGTCAGGGGAATCAACTGTGAACCATGCTGTGTAGTAAAACCTGGAGCTGGCCATGAGGAAAGAGTGGGAAGCATATGAAAAAGTGAATAAATCATTATCTTCATTTAAGCATCTGCCTGCACTGGGTGCTTTTTGGAGTAAATTATAGAGAGAGCAAAGAAAGATTACAGAGGAGCCTCCATCTGCCCTGCTGCTGAGCTAAACTTGAAGAGGCAGGAAGAGCCCACCAGGATAGGAGGTGACTGCAGGTGGAGCTAGATGTGCTGCAGTGCCAGGCAGTGCGGCCCTGCCCCTGCCCAGAGCGCCTCACGCTTTACTCTCAGCCTACAAAGAAGCATCACCACTGCTCTGTCAATGTTAGGTTTCCTCACCAGCCTGCCCCTGCTACGGAAGCCTCCGGGGTGTGTGTGTGTGTATCTCTATCAACTATCTATCCTCTATCTATATCTAGGTATCTGTCTATGGTGGGGTTCCCTCCCCGCCTTTCCCTTCTCTTCTTGTTCCTTCTGGAGCACCAATTCCTATATTTATAAATACTCCAGACTAATTTGTCACAACCAAATCTACTTCAAAGTGTCGAAAACTAAATCCTATTAATCTTTTTTCCCCTAAAATCTCCATCCAACTCCTGTCTCATTCCCACTTTTTGTATTCTGGAACAGACATTCCCACCTCCCACCTGAAATGACTTCTCAGCTCCCCCTCAGGCCTCAGGGACCTGCTACCTCCTCCACCCCAGCCCCACTGCAAGGCCAGATATGGTGTCCTCATCCCCAGGCCCTTTGTTGTAGCACCACATTCATAACTCTTCCCCTGACTCATTGTCACCTATCCCTGAATGTTGCCCTGAACCCCCCAGATTGCCTGTCTTCTGTGCAGGACCTGTCTCCTGACTCCTGTCTTTCTAGTCCCCTGAGCTCCTCTATCATATGTGCTATACTGAGTACATTTCTCAGTCAGGTACCTGCCTCAGTCTCATAGTTTCTCTCCTCTGCCTGGACACTTTCTATCCCCCTAATCATTCCAGAACCAAGTGTTCCCTGGGAAGAAGCCAGGACCACTTCTCCCTCCTTCCTGCATTTGTTCTCCAGAGCCACCATTAGCTCTTTGTTGCACACCGTCCCATTCTCTCTCTCTCTGCACCACCTGTAGTACCTGCCTTCCTATCCAGCTAGTTCTGTGGACAGTTACATCAAGGCAGATGGATACTTACTATCTTACTTCATGTGTGTGTGTATGTCTTACTTAACCAACTGGTTTTTACTTTCTGAGAGCTAGCACAGATGTGAAAAAAGAATATAATAGCTGGATAAATAAACTGGTACATCTAGGCAATGGAATATTATTCAGTGCTTTCTAAGGCACTGGGTATTATTCAGTGGACGAATCTTAAATGCACATTACTAAGTGAAAAGAGTAAGTCTGAAAAGGTTACTTACTATGTGAGTCCAATTATATGACATTCTTGAAAAGGCTGAACATGGAGACAGTGAAAAAAGTAGAGGTTGCCAGGGTTGAGAGTAGGAAGGGATGAACAGACAGAGCACAGACAAGTGTTAGGGCAGTGGAACAAGTCTGTATTACACTATAATGGTAGTCACCTGTATTACATGTTTGTCAAAACCCACACAGTATATCCAGAGTGAACCTCAATGTAAATATGGAGTTTGGGTAATAATGATTTGTTACCAACCCTTCTGGGTCAGGAACCAAAACTGAGGTCAAGGATAGGAGATAACAACAGTTGCCAGTGCCATTCATGCCAAAAGAACAAATCCAAGTTTGGTGACATACAACTGAAACCTTATTTTTTGATTAAAGAATGGAGAAGGGTGAGCTCATGCTCTAACAGCATCTTTTCCCAACTAGGAAGGCTGTGTCCTAGATGTGTTAAATTCTTTCAGGTACGCATGGTTATTCTGTTGCTCACAATGCTCCATCACCATTTTGGTTTTCGTACTCAGCACCTGGGTCTTTGCAGTCAGGAATTCTTTTCAGGTGCTGGAAGCAAGTATGGCTTGTGACATATTTTAGGTGTTGAGAGACATTAAGTTCTTTTGAATGATAGTCCATTGACAATGTGTCAATATAGATTGTGGATTGTAACAAATGTGCTCCTCGGTTGGTGCTGCACATGAAACCTATACCTTCCATTCAGTTTGCTGTGAACCTAAAACCACTGTAGATAATAAAGACTATTTTTTAAAACATATTATATAATAGCTAGTATATACTGGGGGCTTTCCTATGTTCTCAGACAAACCACTCTGCATATATCATCTTGTTTAATCACCACAGTGACTCTGAAAGGTCGACACCATTATTAGTCCTGTTTTACACATATGGAAACGAGGCTCAAAGAGATTTAGAAATTTCTTTAAGGTCACACAGACAGCACTGGCTCCACTGGCTAGGAAAAGCAGTCTTTTTTTTTTTTTTCCAGAAGGACCTCTGGGCCAGGACTGAGACAGCAGAAGGCAGGAAGCATCTGCTGCTGCCCTGCGTGTGAGACACGGGGATGAGGGTGCTGACTCCATGGGATGGAGCTGGGGTGTATTACAGAAAACTCTGAGTATCTGCCACTTGACATCAGTAACCAAACAGTGATTCAGTGACTGGAGGATGATGGCGGTGAGATCAGCAGGCACCTCACTCAAAACAAGTGTGATTCCTCTAGACACGGCAGTGATTCAGTGAGAGCAGAGGGCTAGAATTTCTATTCCCAACAGACCTAACCTGCATTTTCTGCCCTGTCTGTTTCTCCCTGTGGTTTAGGCCAGACAGCTTCTGAGGTGGTTCAGCCTATTCCTAATTACTTGTGAAAGGTGTGTTGTCTGGTATGTTTTGACATTCAGATTGTCTGTCAGTTTACTCTGGAAAGTTCTTTTCCAGTTTTTTTAGTTATTAAAACGTGGTAAGTGAAGTGTTATATCCTCTTCACTCCTTTGATTTCAGTCGAATTTGGGCATGTAGCCAAGCCAGAGGCCCAAGAAGGGCATAACCAGGAATGTAGAGGGAGGGTCAGTTGCCTCCAGCTGTCCCTCAGAGGCCCAGGATAGAAGGGACTTTCAGACCTGTCTGGTCTGAGCTTTTCACTTCTCAGAAGAGACACAGGGCCCCATGAGACTTTCTGACTTGCATGAGTACAAAGACAAGTTTAGAACCTAGTGATCTAACTCAGTGTAAACCCTTTCCCTCAAATTATCCTCTGAAACTGTCCCACCTTCTACCAGGTAACTTCAGACTCTAAGCCCTGTAACACCTGGGCAGCTTATCTTGTACACCCAGTGCCTGCCCTTCCCCCGCTTGTCTCAGTCTCCAGCTTTGGAGGTGCACAGTAGAAGTTTCTTAGCCTTAAGAAATGTGGTCTCATGAGCTGCTAGATCAGCTCACAGTAGGGAGTCCATGTTCAACGTAGACGAGTGAAATGGAGCAGTGGAAAAATCCTGGCTGGGTGGCCAGAGTATTTGCTCCNAGGGACTTTCAGACCTGTCTGGTCTGAGCTTTTCACTTCTCAGAAGAGACACAGGGCCCCATGAGACTTTCTGACTTGCATGAGTACAAAGACAAGTTTAGAACCTAGTGATCTAACTCAGTGTAAACCCTTTCCCTCAAATTATCCTCTGAAACTGTCCCACCTTCTACCAGGTAACTTCAGACTCTAAGCCCTGTAACATCTGGGCAGCTTATCTTGTACACCCAGTGCCTGCCCTTCCCCCGCTTGTCTCAGCCTCCAGCTTTGGAGGTGCACAGTAGAAGTTTCTTAGCCTTAAGAAATGTGGTCTCATGAGCTGCTAGATCAGCTCGCAGTAGGGAGTCCATGTTCAATGTAGACGAGTGAAATGGAGCAGTGGAAAAATCCTGGCTGGGTGGCCAGAGTATTTGCTCCTGCACTTCCTTCCCTCCACAAACCCAAAGAAAGGGGAGTTTATTTTACTTCAGGTAGGAAAAAACTCCTATAAAGTGTGAGCACAAAAATATCTCAGCCTGCAGAGAAGCACCACAACTTCCCTCTCCATGTGAGATTTCATCACCAGCCTGCCTTCCGTTATGGAAGCATCTGGCGGGGGGGGGGGGGGGGGGGTGNTTGGGAAGGGGGGGGGGGGGGGGGGGGGGGGGGGTTGTGATCCACTAGATGAAAAATCTCTTCTTCCTATGGAAAACACTGCACCAGGAGGGAGCTGGATAGCTGAGGGTGTGGCCTGAGACTGCTGTGCCCTGAGAGTCACTAACAGAGATGCCTTTTTGAATGGGAGTATCAGTACTTAACTGATCAGTTCAGTATTTAACTGTAAGAGGCAGAGACAATGTTGCATGGATGGGGCAGGCTGTTGGGGTTCCCAGTTCCCAGAATCTAAAGGAATTTTCCACTATCCCTTGAAAGAAGCTGCTCACCCACTAAGGGACTTAACTTGGGTTGGTTCTGCAGCTCCTCTTCCCTCCCTAGCCCCTGCCCAACATCTCAAGGGTGGGCAGCCCCACCAATCCTCTCTCAGTTTGAGTCTCCCCACAGCAAAAATACAAATTCTTAAAACACCTCTTCTCCCCACATCCCTGTACCTTTTGTCACCAAAGGTTTGCCATGCAATTGCTGCTGACCGGCTACCACCTCCTGTCACTGTAACCCTCGCATCCTACCTCCTGCAACACCAGAAATTCCTCCACTCATTTTTTCCCCTCCAGATTTCAACCCTTTAGAGATGCTCACCTTAAGATGAGACATTGTAGGAAGTCTCATGGCCCATTAAATAAGGACCACAGTACATGACTTATTTACTCTAAGTTACCTTTAAATACTATATTATATTTAGTACTTAGTATATTAATTATATTTTAATTAAAATGGCCGGGAGTGGGTGGGGTGAGATTCTAAATTACATTCCAAGAGTGACTAGAGGATTACTACCACATGTTGTGATTTGTGACACATAAGAACTATGGTATACAAATGGGCCTTAGGCGTTTTTTTATTTACATTATATTTTATTGTTTATGCTATTACATGTGGTCCTAATTTTTCCCCCTTTGCCCCACTTCACTCAGAACCTCCCATTCCCTCAAACAAACCCCACATTGTTGTCTATGTCCCTGGGTCATGATATATATTCTTTGGCTACCATATTCCCTATGATGTACTCTACATCCACATGCCTATTCTGTGAAAACCAGTCTGTACTTCTTAATCCCTTCACCTTTTCCACCCATCCCTGCAACTCCCCTCCCATCTGGAAACCATTAAAACATTCTCTGTATCTGTGATTCTGTTTCTGTGCTGCCTGTTTGTTTATTTTCTTTTACTTTGGTTTTTTTTTTTATATTCAGTTACTGATAGATATGTATTTATTGCCATTTTATTGTTCATAATTTTTATCTTCTTCAAGAAGACTCTCTGACATTTTATATAATTCTGGTTTGGTGCTGGTGTACTCTTTTAGCTTTTTCTTGTCTGGGAAGCTCTCTATCTGTCCTTCAATTCTAAATGATAGCTTTTCTAGGTATCCTTCAATCCTGGATGTAGGTCCTTACTTTTCACCACTTCGAGTATTTCTTGTGAATCCCTTCTGGCCTGCAAAGTTTCTTCTGAAAAAAGAAGGCTGTCCTTTCTGCCATGATAGCCTCATGGCAACTCACTTGTAGGTGATTAACTGCTTTTCTCATGCTGCTTTTAGGATTCTCTCTTTATACTTAACCTTTGGCATTCTAATTATTACATGTTTTGGAGTGGGCCTCTTTGCATCCACCTTGTTTGGGACCCTTTGTGCTTCCTGGACTTGTATGTCTATTTCCTTCACCAAGTTAGGGAAGTTTTCCATTATTATTTTTTTAAATAAGTTGTCAATGTCTTGTTCTCTCTCTTCTCCTTCTGGTACCAACATGATGTGAATCTTGGTATGCTTGAGGTTGCCCGAGATACTCCTTACACTATCCTCATTTTTTGGATCCTTCTTATCTTCTCGTTGTTCTGTTTTTTGTTTGTTTGTTTGTTTGTTTGTTTTTCTTCCTTGTATTCCAAATCTCTGATTTGATTCTTGGCTTCCACTCTACTATTGATTCCCTATAAATTGTTCTTCATTTTACTTAGTGTATCCTTCATTTCTGACTGGTTCATTTTTATAGTTTCTATGTCCTTTTTTATGCTCTTGAAGTTCTCTCTGAGTTCATCTACTCTTCCCCTAAGTTCACTAAGGATCCTTATAACCAGTATTTTGAACTCTGTATCTAGTACAGGGATGTCAAACTCATTTTCACCAGGGGCAACATCAGCCTCGTGGTTACCTTCAAAGGACCAAAGGTAATTTTAGGACTACATAAATGTAACTACTTCTTTTTTAAATAATTTATTTATTTTTTTATATTTTTTATTGATTATACCATTACAGTTGTTCTTTCCCCCCTTCATTTCCCTCCACCCGCACACTCCCTCCCCCACCATTCTCCCCCCCCCTTAGTTTATAACCATGTGTCTCAAGTTCTTTAGATTCTATATTTCCCCTACTATTCTTACCCTCCCCCCTATCTATTTTCTACCTATTATCTATGCTATTTTCTGTACCTTCTCCCCCCTTCTCCTCCTCCCACTCCCCTATTGCTAACCCTCCATGTGTTCTTCATTTCTATGGGTCCACTCCTGATCTAGCTGTCCTCTTGGTTTGCTTTTGTTTTAGGTGTGGTTGTTAATAACTGTGTGTTTGCTGTCCTTTCACTGTTCATATTTTTCATCTTCTTTTTCTTATATAAGTCCCTTTAGCATTTCATATAATAAGGGCTTGGTGATGATGAACTCCTTGAACTTGACCTTATCTGAGAAGCACTTTATCTGTCCTTCCATTCTAAATGAAAGCTTTGCTGGATAAAGCAATCTTGGCTGTAGGTCTTTGGATTTCATGACTTGGAATACTTCTTTCCAGCCCCTTCTTGCCTGTAAGGTCTCTTTTGAGAAATCTGCTGACAGTCTGATGGGCACTCCTTTGTAGGTGACTGTCCCCTTATTTCTTGCTGCTTCTAGGATTCTCTCCTTCATTTTAATCTTGGCTAATGTAATTATGATGTGCCTTGGTGTGTTCCTTCTCAGGTCCAACTTCTTTGGGACTCTCTGAGCTTCCTGGATTTCCTGGAAGTCTATTTCCTTTGCCAGACTGGGGAAGTTCTCCTTTATTATTTGTTCAGATAAGTTTTCCACTTGTTGCTCTTCCTCTTCCCCTTCTGGTACCCCTATAATTTGGATGTTGGAATGTTTAAAGATGTCCTGGAGGTTCCTAAGCATCTCCTCATTTTTTTGAATTCTCATTTATTCATTCCTTTCTGGTTGGATGTTTGTTTCTTCCTTTTGGTCCATTCCATTGATTTGAGTCCCAGTTTCCTTTCCATCACTAGTGGTTTCCTGTCCATCTCCCTTCATTTCAATTAGTTTAGCCTTCATATGTTCCTCTAATTTGTGACTATAATCAACCAGTTCTGTGAGCATCCTGATAAACAGTGTTTTGAACTGTGCTTCTGAGAGGCTGGCAATCTCTTGGTCGCTTAGAGTTATCGGCTCTGGGACTTGAGTTCTTCTTGCACCATCTTTTGGGCTGTTCGTTTCTGTTACTTAGCAGGATCGGAGCCCTAGGTGTTCACCAGAGCTGGGTAACTCAGTTGCTGGGTTGTGACACTGTATGTGGCGGCAGGGTCAAAGAGGAGCAATGGCGTCCTGTCTGCCGCCTCCCGCCGCAGCTGCCACCGTCACAGGGGCTGCTCGTTTTGTCCCACTACACACGAATGTGCCACCGCCATCAGCCCTCCACCACTGGGTTCGCCCTCTGGGGCCTGCATGGTCCGTCTCACTGTGCGCGAATGTGTGACCGTGGTCAGTCTGCCCCACACCCTGACTGAGTCTGGTCTACCTAGGTCGGGGGATCTTTCCTGCCCGACCCTGCTCCGTTGCTGGCTCTGCCCCTTTTCCCGTCATGGTTGAATGGTTCGTTGTTGTGGGACTTCCGTATAATTCAATTTTCTGTTCTTTGGCTGTGTCTTTGTTCTCCAAACCTTTGTTGTATTCAAACTTGGTTGTGGGAGAAGGCACAGTGTTTCCACCTATGCCTCCATCTTGGCGGAAGTCCGTAACTACTTCTTAACTAGGGGCAAGGAGCTCAATGCTTCCACTCAGGAGAAACAAGGTGTCAGGCCAAATGAAATAGGGCAGAGGACTGGATTGGCCCAAGGGCCTTGTGTTTGCCACCTGTGATCTATTAGATTGCTTTCCTCCACTTTGCTTATTTCTTTTTCAGAGTTTTATTCTGTTCTTCTCTTTGGGTCATATTTCTTTATCTCCTCGCTTTGGCAGCTCCTCCCCCCCCCACACCCCGCATTTGTTTCTATGTATTAGGTAGAGCTACTACAACTCCCTGGCTTGCAGTGGCCTAGTGTAGTAGGTGTCCTATAGGATCCAGTGGCATAGCCTCCCCTATCACCCAAGCTGGGTATTCAAGGTGCACCCATCAAGTGGGCTGGTGTACACCCTCCTGTTGTAGTTGAACCTTAATTGCTGTTGGCAGGTCAATGAGACTGATTTACCCAGGCCAATTACCTGCAAGGATTGGCTATAACCACTGACCACCAACCTTAGACCATAGTGAAGGATCAGCTGTGCAGGGGCCCACTCCACAGAGCATGGCACAAAGCTCTGGTGCCCACTGAGTCCCACCCCTTTAGTGTGTTGCTTATGGAGGTGGTTGGGTGGTGGCACGGTCTATAGCTGTCCAGTGGGTGTGCTGGCTCTACGACCTCCAGGGAAGTGTAAGCCAAGGTCAGCCACCACCAGTGTTCTGTCCAGGACCACCAAGCATTAGCTCCAAAGCTATCTGCATATTGCTGCTACTTGTGCTAGGCTTGAAGGTGCCCAAGTGAGGCCAAGCTGTGAACCAAATTCTCCCTGCTTCAAGTTCTGGGCCTGGGGCCACTAAATGAAAGGTGTAAGGCTCACTGAGGTCAGATGCTGCTTGTTTGAGAAAATCTGAAGCATAAGCCAAGACAAGCCATTTGTATGGAAAAGTCAGCTTGGGTTGGTCTGTAAGTTGGGTTGGGAAGAGCCTCAGAGAATTACCAGGGTGGAGCAAACAGTGTGAGCCAGGTTGATGGAGTCTCAGATATGGTACCCACCTGCTGGCTCTGTGTGGGGAGGGCCCAGAAAAGGAACAATAGTCTCTGCCAGCACTTCTTTCTGGGAGAAAGCTGACCCTCAGCTCTTGCCTGATGTCAGACACTTCAGTTCATCCCTGAATGTGTCTGGCGCCTTTCAACCTTCTGTCCCAGCACTGGAGCTCAGCGGGAGCCCAAGCAAGCCCATATTTGGGCCCTTTAAGAGGAACTGCCTGTGACTCCTGAAGTTTCTGTCTTCCATAGCCTCAATCCTTCATGGTTTTTACAGCCAGAAGTTATGGGGACTTATCTTAATGACACTAGAATCCTGGACTGGGGAACCTGGTGTGGAGCTAGGACCCCTCACTCCCAAGATATCCCTGCCAATTTTTATCCATCACACATGGGTGTGGGACCAGACCATTCCATATCTCTGCCCTTCCTACTATTCTTGATGTAGTTTATTCTTTAATTCCATACTTATAGGACTTCCATTTAGCTTGATTTCTGGCAGTTCTTAATAATGGTTGTTCTGTAGTTTAGCTGTAATTTTGATGTGGTTGTGTGAGGAGGTGAGTTGTGTTTATCTATACCACCCTCTTGAAGTGTGGGGGTCATGGTTTTATACAGTGTTTATGTGTGTGTATACTGTGTGTGTTATATAGTTTATGTAGTATGCATATATGTATAGTGTCTGTATGTGTGTGTTATATAGTTTATATAGCATGTGTATATGTGTATAGTGCGTGTGTTTATATAGTGTGTTTATGTGTGCTATAGTTATACAGAATGTATATATATAGTGTATTGTGTCCTATAGCTTATATGGTGTGTGTTTGTGTGTGAATCATGTCTATACAGTGTTTGCATGTATATGTGTCCATGTATATGTCATATAGTTTATAATGTGTGTGTGGTACAGGTTGTTAGGTAGTTAGTAATTCTGTAAGGAATAGAAGATTGGGTCACAGCCTCCATGGAAATAGATTTTCTGTAATTGAAAGCAGATTCTCTGCTGGAACTGGACACTTTTGTCTACCAGAAAGTTGCAAAGCCCTAAGGCCTAGAAAGATAAGGTGTCAAATAGAATATGCTCTGTGGTAGCCAATCGCATGGAAGTAGATGTGGTATCTGTGAACAAAGGAAACCAGATCCTGACAAGATGACCTCCATGAGATAATCTGTAGAAGAAGAAAATGAATTGGCCTGATAGGCAAAAAAGAGAGGCAAAGATGTCCTGAGTTTGAAACCCCACTGACCGAGCAATGGCACAATGTATGAACTTTATTTTCCCTTTAAGTCAAGTTTTAGGTGGTACTCTCCTCATCCAAAAATACAATGTTATCAGAAACAAGGCTTCACAGTTCAATTAAGAAAATATACCTTCAATAATAGTAAGACAGTGATGGTTATAAGGGTATTTCATTTATAACTGTTTACTTCATTTTTGTAAAGATTCCTTTGATTTCCAAATGGAAAGTCTGCAAATGACAAATCTATTATTAGTGACTAATGTCAGAAAATTCTGGCTGCTGAAACTTATCTATTGGTTGATGAATGACAAGACTGCCCTGAGAAAGACTTGGGTAAACCTAGTTTTCCTTACACAAATCTAATTGACTTATGTGACAGTCATGTGATGTTATAACCAGGGGCTGTAAACTGAATTTTTAAGATTTATACTTTTGTTTAAGTTTTAATATTTACAGAAGGTTTTTGTGGAGCCCCTTTGCTTTTCTTATGGCTATGGGAATTTTGACACCAAATTTGACACCTAATTGACACCAAATTTGACACCTAATGGGCAAATATGCATTGCCCATTAGCACGGTCCTATGTTGGGGAAAAAGTCTCATCTTAGTCTGACTACTTACTTACCTGACTTAAAAACCATAGCCTATGTCCTAAAGTTACATTGCTTTTTAACTAAGTATTTGTTAATAATGTTTTCTATAAAATGTTTTATATATTGTCTACAATTCAACACATGATTTAAAAATCAATTAAATACAGGTTTTTGTATAAGCATGTGATTAAATATTTGGAAATATGTACAACTCATAAAAATTATGAATATAATTGTCTTCATAAATTTCTTGTCATGTTTTCCTTGGAGGGTACTTCAAAAAGCAATACCATGTTTTCATTCAATAAAGGGATAAATATAGAATGCATTTTAATCAAATAAAACTCTGAGATTCATAACAATGTATTTTTAACAAGCAACTTCTCAAATCTACATTACATAAATTTTATGCCAATAAAATATCATAATTACATAGATAGTCCTTTTTTATTCTCACTAAAAAAATATTTATCTTAACATTGTAATTAAAACTCCTAGGAAGCAGATATCATATGACTACAGAAAATTATTGCCACAGAAACAATGACTAACACTTTTAGGAATAAAAATATGTAATGGCTCAAGGAATTGTATATAAATTGTATTTGTAATAGACTGAATGTTCCCCCCTAAAATTTGTATGTTGAGATCCTAAAGCCCAATATAATGGTATTTGTAGGTGGGGCCCTTGGGAGGTGATTAGGTCATGAGGGTGGAGCCCTCATGAATGGGATTAGTGCCCTCGTAAAAAAGACCTCAGAGAGCTCCCTCTCTCCTTCTACCATGTGAGGACACAGCAAGAAGAACCTAGAGTGGGTTCTCATCACACACTGAAACTACTGGCACTTTGATCTTGGACTTCCAGCCTCCAGAAGTGTGAGAAGTAAATTTTCATTGTTTATAAGCCTAACCTAGTTTGTCATGGTTTGTTTCAAGAGCCTGATGGACTAAAACATTATTTTAATTTCACATCTTTCCATATCATGCAAATAGACATGAATGGTAAGTGCCAGTGTACTTGCTGGGTTGTGAGAGGAGAAAAGATCCAAGTACACATTCTCTGGAATTACTTGAAAGACCTATGTCTTTTAAAAAAAAAGGTGCAAAAATGATTGCGTGTGGGATGGCATCAGACAGCATCATCCCTGACCTCTCTGTCACCAGATATGAACTTGGAAGTTCTCTCTAATGAGATGAGGAAACACAATAATCAACAAGGCACTGCCTATGTGTGTCACTGCTGTGGTCTGGGCTGTGAGAGAGGTGTGTAAGACACCCAGCCAATGCAGAAAGCAGGGAGTAATGTCAGTGGAACTGGTTTGACCAGAATCCCAAATCTCTGCTAATCTTGAGGTCTTACCCAGCCAGCGTCTTCTTCCATTGCAGAAGGTGAGCCTACACTGAAGCTGCATATAGGAAATGGCCAGCTGGAAACAGCTGTGTTGTAGGAATCAGAAGACCTAGTTTCTACACTCTTTTCTAGGACTTTGAGTAAGAACTTTATTCCTTCGGAGTCTTGGTTTTTAATCTGTAAAATGGTCTCTGAGGATCTTCCCAGTGGTAAAATTTAATTCTACTTTAAAAGAAATAAAATCTGAAATTAGGCAATAAATAGAGTGGACCTAGTTGCAGACCAGTCTCTTACTGGACAATAAGTTCTAAGCCATTAATCCTATGTTAAACTTGTTAGATGTTAACTGAAGGAGGCATAAGTTCTACAAAGAAAGGTAAAGGGTTAAGCCATGCACCCCAGATGTCAGGAGCCCAGGCACCATATCCCACATCTGGGGGACAGAATATATGTTTCCACTGCACGACTCAGTGCAGTCTTTTTTTTTTTAAGATTTTATTTATTTATCTTTAGAGGGGAAGGGAAGGAGAGAGGGAGAGAAACATCAATGTATGGTTGCCTTTCGTGCGTCCCCTGCTGGGAGTTGGCCTGCAGGGAACTGGCCTGCAACCCAGGCATGTGCCCTGATTGGGAATCGAACCGCGATCCTCTGATTCGCAGGCCCGCACTCAATCCACTGAGCTACACCAGCCAGGGCTCAGTGCAGTCTTTTAGTTAGAAGGGAAGTAGATTGTCTTCTTATTGTTTCAAGAGTCTGTTATTTCATTAGCCACTGTCTTCAACAAAGAATTTTTCCCTTTAAAAAATGTAAAGTTGTACAAATTGTACAATTTATACAAACAAATTGTATATCATAGCCATGTGAGATGTACTCCTGGGATGTAAATCTAGTTTAATATATAAAAATCAATCAAGGTAATACACCTTAATAACAGAATGAAGGGATAAGTTCATATAGTCATTTCAACTGGTGCAGAAAAAAAACATTTGACAAAATTCAACATACTTTCATGATAAAAAAAACATTCAACAAACTGAGAATAGAAGGAAACTACTACTTCAACATAATAAAGTCTGTATATGAAAAGCCTACAGCTGGGTTTTTTACATATATCCAGAATCTAAAATGAACTCCTGCAACTCAACAAAAAAAAATTCCCAAACAACACAATTAAGAAAATGAGCAAAGAGCTTAAATAGAACATATACAAATGAATATAGAACATATACAAATGACCAATAAGCACATGGAAAGATGCTCAGCATCATTAACCAGAAGGAAAATGAAAATTAAAACCACAATGAGATACCACATCACATCATCTAGGATAGCTAATAACAAAAAAAACAAAAGCAGAAAGTAACAAGCATTGGTGAGGATGTGGAGAAATTGGAGCCTCTGTGTGCTGCTGGTGGGAATGTAAAATGGTGCAGCCACTATGGAGAACAGCTATGATGGTTCCTCAAAAAATTAAAAATAGATGTGCCATATGATCCAGCAATTTCACTTCTAGGTATATACCCATAAGAATTAAAGCAAGGTCTCAAAGAGGTATTTGTACACATATGTTCAGAACAGCATTATTCACAACAGTTAAATGGTAGAAATAACCCAAGTATCTATAAACATAGGAATACATTTTTTAAAATGTGATCAATACCTACATGGAATATTATTCAGCCTTAACCAGGAAGGAACTTTGACACAAGCTACAACATTGATGAAACTTGAGGACATTATGCTACATGAAAGGACCACTCACAAAAGGACAAATACTGTATGAGTCCATTTACTGGTACATGAGATCCCTAAAATAGTCAAATTCATAGAGACAGAAACTAAAATGGTAGTTGTTGTCAGGGAGCTAGGGGAAGAAGAAATGGGAAGTTATTGTTATTGTTTCAGTTTTGCAAGATGAGAAGGGTTCTGAATGTTGATTTCAAAACAGTGTGAATGTGCTTAACACTACTGAACTACACAGTTAAATCTATATCATATGTATTTTATCCCAATTTTGAAAAATGCAACTTTTAAACATGCATTGTATATATAATAGATTTTAAACATGAAGAATCATGGTGATCATCCAGATTTTAACGTGTTTTATCCTAGTCTTTTTCATTGTATGCATATAACTTTATTTTTCAATTAAAAATGTATTAAATACATAAAAAACACATTATTAAGATCATCACTTCTTTTTTTATTTTCTATTGTGCCTTTTTATTAAATACTTTTGAATTTTATTGTTGTTCAAGTAGAGTTTTCTGTGTTTTCCCTCCACCCCTCCCCATCACCCCAGCCATCCCCAACTCCCTCCCCTGTTTCCACCCACCCCCGTTTTTTGTCTGTGTGACCTTTATCATTATTTCTGTAAACCCTTCACCCTTTCCCCCTCCCATTATCCCCTCCCCTCTCCCTTCTGGATACTGCCAGTTTATTCTTAATTTTAATGTCTTTGGTTATATTTTACTTGCTTGTTTGTTTTGATTAGGTTCCAGTTAAAAGTGAGATCATATGGTATTTGTCTTTCACTGCCTGCCTTGTTTCGCTTAGCATAATGTTCTTCAGTTCCATCCATGCTGTTGCAAAGGGTAGGAGCTCCTTTCTTTCTGCTGCATAGAATTCCATTGTGTAAATGTACCATCGTTTTTTAATCCATTCATTTACTGCTGGGCAATTAGGTTGCTTCCAACACTTGGCTATCGTAAATTGTGCTGCTATGAACATTTGGGCACATAGGTTCTTTTGGGTTGGTGTTTCAGGGTTCTTAGGATATAATCCCAGCTTTGGAATTGTCAGGTCAAAAAGCAGTTCCATTTTTGGTTTTCTGAGGAAATTCCCTACTGTTTTCCAAAGTGGTTGCATGAGCCTGCATTGTACTAAGCTCCACAAAAAATTCCTTTTCTCCACAACCTCTCCAACACTTGTTTGCTGATTTGTTTATGATAGGCATTCTCACCATTGTAAAGTGGTATCTCACTGTGATTTTAGTTTGTAGCTCTCTGATGGATAGTGATACTGAGCATCTTTTCATATGTCTTTGGACCCTCTGTATGTCCTCCTCAGAGAAGTGTCTACTCAAATCCTTTGCCCACTTTTTAATTGGGTTGCTTGTCTTCTTAGAGTGGAGTTATGTGAATTCTTCATATATTTTGGAGATCAAACCTTTGTCTGAGGTGTCATTGGTAAATATGTTTTCCCATATAGTTGGGTCTCTTTTTATTTTAATATTGTTTTCTTCAGCTGTGCAAAAGCTTTTTATTTTGATGAAATCCCATTTGTTTATTCTTTCCTTTATCTCCCTTGCTCTAGGGGACATATCAGTGAGAATATTGCTGCATGTAATACCTAAGATTTTGCTTGTCCTCCTGCAGGACTTTTATGGTGTCACAACTTATATTTAAGTCTTTTGTCCACCTTGAACTTACTTTTGTGTTCACCAACTTAAGTTGGTGATCAAGTTTCATTTTTTTGCATGTAGCTGTCCAGCTCTCCCAACACCATTTACAAAGAGGCTATTTTTACTCCATTTCATTCTGCTGCCCTCTTTGTTGAATATTAATTAATCATAGAAACTTAGGTTTATTTCTGGGCTCTCTGTTCTGTTCCATTGGTCCATGTATCTGTTCTCATGCCAGTACCAGGCTGTTTTGATTACAGTGGGCTTGTAATACAGTATGATATCAGGTATTGTAATCCCTCCTACTTTGTTATTCTTTCTGAAAATTGCAGCTGCTATTTGGGGTCATTTATGGTTCCATATAAATTTTTGAAGTGTTTGTTCCATATCTGTGAAATATGGCATTGGTACTTTAATAGGTATTGCATTGAATCTATAAATTGCTTTGGGCTGTATGAACATTTTGATGATGTTAATTCTTCCAACCCATGAGCATAGTACATACTTTCATTTGTTTGTGTCTTCCTTAATTTTTTTATTCAGTATTGGTAGTTTTCTGAGTGCAGGACTTTTGCCTCCTTGGTTTGGTTTATTACTGGGTATTTTATTTTTATTTTTGCTATATCAAATGGGATTTTTTCCTGTTTCTGATATTTCATTGTTGGTATACAAAAATGCCTTTGATTTCTGAATATTGATTTTGTATCCTGCTGTTTTGCCAGATTCATTTATTAGATCAAGCAGTTTTTTGGTGGAGTCTATAGGATTTTCTATGTACACTATCATGTCATTCTGCAAACAATGACAGATTTCTTTCCTCTTTTTTAATTTAGATGCTTTTTATTTCCTTTTCTTGTCTGATTGCTGTGGCTAGGACTTCCAATACTGTGTTGAAAAGAAATGGTGAAAGTGGACAACCTTGTCTTGCTCCTGATCTTAATGGGAAAGTTTTTAGTTTTTCCCATTGAGTATGATGTTGGTTGTAGGTCTCTCATATATGGCCTTTTTTGTGTTGAGGAATACTTCCTCTATTCCCACTTTGCTGAGTGTTTTTGTAATAAATGGGTGCTGTACCTTATCGAATGCCTTTTCTGCATCTGTTGATATAATTGTGGGATTTGTCTTTGCTTTTGTTTACGTGATGTATTATGTTTATTGATTTGCAAATATTGTATCATCCTTGCAACACTGGGATCAATCCCACTTGGTCATGGTGTATGATCTTTTTAATGTATTGTTAGATGTGGTTTGTCAATATTTTATTGAGGATTCTAGCATCTATATTCGGCAGTGATATTGGCCTGCAGTTTTCTTTCTTTGTTGTGTATTTATGTGGTTTGGGGATTAGAATGATGCTGGCTTCATAAAAAGAGTCTGGGAGTCTTCTTCCATCATTTTGAATTTTTTGGCATTGTCTGTGAAGGATAGGGGTTAGCTCTTCCTTAAATGGTTTGCAGAATTCTCCTGTGAAACCATCTGGTCCAGTGCTTTTGTGTATTGGAAGATTATTGATTACTTCTTCAATTTCATCAGCTGTTATTCATCTGTTCAGGTATGCATATAACTTTAGAAATAATAATAAGATACCCACATTGTAAATTAATGTTGTTGTTATTTTCACTAAACATGTTTTTCCTCTGTGTGTGTGTTTAGTGTTTGGGTGTGAGGGTTGGGTTCTATCTAGTGGCACTAAGGATGGAAAATCTTACAGAGGTATCTGGGAGAGCACAGGAGCCAGAGCCCAGGTATCCAAGGAGGAAAGTCTTATGAATAGAGATGTAGGAATCACCAAGTTGTGTCTACTTAGCAGTTCTCCCTAAAGCCACTGTTTATTCAAAGTCATGAAATAAATGGATATGCAGAGTGATGTTTATGTCAAAGGCCAGCATTTCATTATGAACTGGGGGTGTCTATCTCAGCCAAATCACTCCCACCAAAGAAGGCAGTATGCTAAACCATGGAGGGGATAATGAGCATCCCAGTCACTGCAGCAGCTGCAACCAAAGAGCCTGGCCAGGCAGCTTTGCTCAGTAATGTCCTGTGTCAATATAGAATCTAGATCAGTATCTCAGGAGGGGTTGTGTTTGATTTTAAACCTCCTACTTTTCAAAAAATAGTTCCTTTATAAGATCCCTACTACTCTTCCTAATCCACTTCCAGCAGCAGACTCCCTAGGCTGCCAAGGAAATTTTTTAGAGAATTAAGAGTGTGTATGTGTGTGTGTGCATATGTACATAAGTATGTGTCTTGAATGTTTAGGGAATCTTTGGAATCCAAAGTGAGGGAAATAGAAATGGCTTAGGGAAGCTTATGGTTGTATGAGTCTAGAAGTCAATACTAGGAGAAATTTGTGTAGGGAACTGCAGCTGTGTAGGGAACTGAGCATGCAGGAGGCCATAACTGGTGGGAAGAATCTCAGGCAAGTGTGGCTGAGTGCTCATGATACGAATGCTCTGGGAAGGTCAATGGAGCACAATCATAGGAAATGGGTGAGAAATCCTGTGATGAGAATTGGTCTCAAAACCCAGGTAGAAGAATGAAATCCAAAGACAAAACAGAGTGAGCAGAAATGTTGTCTAGATGCTGTTATTTGATCTTTTGAAGTCAAGATTTCAAGGAAATACTTTCTTCTAAAGATTCAGAATTGTCCTACCTCTAGAAAGTATAGAAGGGTAACTGAGAGTTCCTGGAGAGGAGGAAGGAAGGGGGGCATATTCCAGAGAACTTAAATGCAGACAGTTAAATCATACAAGATCAGACAAGCTAGCTAAGTTTGTTTGCAGGCATTCATATACAAATATGATTTCATTCAGTCAGACATCTTTCTTCCATACCCCCAGTGAAGTGTGGTCAGCTCTCTAAGAGTATGGTTTTCACCATGGGTGAAATGCAAAACAATTTTAGAAGATACATTTTAATTTTTATATCTAACAACATTGAAAAATATGATTCACCTAATTCCACTGATACTTTGGTTTCACAAATATCATAAATGTGCAGAAATTATGGCAGTGTGGAAGACATTGACTAGGAACTGTGGACTCAAGGGGACTGTGAGGCATGAGGTAGTTTGCTGTCTATGGTAGTCTTGGATTGGAGGCAGTGGGGAGTTGAGAGCAGAATGAAGGTTCTGAAAGAGAGAGGAATGCAGAAGCACAGCAGGAAAGAACATTTCCTAAAAGACAGTTCCATGCCTTCATGCTTTCCTGCTTCTGGGGGTTGGGCTTTGCAATGTCCAAACTACTAGCTAAGTCATTCTGTAGTCAGTAAAATAGTATGTTTAACAGAATTTTTGCAGCTTATTTATATACCCTTCCTATAAATCCTAATCTATGATGACAGAGAGTGGATCGGTGGTTGCTAATTCAGTGATTACCTTTGCCTGTACTTGAACTTCATGTAAATGGAAACACTCAATATTTACACTTTTGTGTCTAGCTTTCTTCCCTCCACATAATTATTTTGAGACCCATTCCTGCTATTGCACGAATTAGTAACTCATTCTTTAATATTTCTGAGTATGAATATGCCAGCTTGTTTAATCATTCATCTGTTGATGGGTATTTGAATTGTTACCAGTTTCTAGCTGTTGTGGATAAATTGCTGTAAACATTCTTGTACAAGTCTTTTGTTAGAAATGTGCTTTCATTTTTTTAGACAAATACAAATTACTGAGTCATGGTATAGGTGTATTTTTTACTTTATAAGAAAATTCTATTTTTATAATTTTTGCACCAACACTAGCAAAACATAACAGTCACAGTTGCTCCATGTCCTCACCACTAATGTGGTCAGGCTTTTTAGTTTCAGCCATACAAATGGGCATAAAAGGGTGGCTTTAATTTACATTTCCTTGGTGCTAAGCATCTATTCATGAGCTTATTGTCCATGCATAGGTCTTTCTTTGTGAGGTATTTATTCAAAGGTTTGTCTCATTTTTTTGAGTTGTTAGTCTTTTTTATTATTAATTTAAAGGATTTCTTTATATATTCTACATTTCTTTGTTAAATACATGTATAGTGATTATTTTCTTCTAGTCTGTCACTTGCATTTTATTTTCTCAATGGTATCATAAAAAGATCTTTAACTTATATGAAGTTCAACTTATTATGTTTCTCTCCTTTATAGTTAATGCTTCTAGTGCCTTTCCAAAAAAAAAAAACAAAAAACAACAACAAAAAAAAACACGTTTGCCTATACCATGGTCATGCAAATATTTTCTATTTTTTTTTAATTGTAGAAGTTTTAGACCTTGTGTCCAGATGTATTCTTCTGCTGAAGTCAACTTTTGTATGTGGTATGAGATAGGGGCCAAGTCCCTCCCCCTATACACACAAGCATGTATCCAGCTGTTCCAGCATCATTTTTCTCCATTAATTGTTTTGGCACATATGTAAAAAATTAATTGACTACCTAAGACCCTCTGGTATGTTTCAGTAATTTATTTGCCTATTATATTATGCCAATACTACAGTCTCAGTTGATGTTACTTTATAGAAAATTTTGAATTCAGATAGTTTAAGTCCTTCAATGTACTTTTTTCAAGAATTTGGCCACTCTAATCCCTATACTTAGAATCCAACTTGTCAAATTGTACAATGACATCTTAAGGTTTTGATTGATAGTAAGTTGAGTTTATAGATCAACAAGGAGAGACTAGTCACCTTGTCAATTATGAGCCTTTCATAACCATAGTATATCTTTCCATTAATTTAATTCATCTTTAATTTCTTTTAACAATATATTACTGTTTGCCGTATATAGATCTTTTGTTAAATCTAGTCTAAAGTATTTTATGGGGGGTTTTAAATCAAATTTATTATAGAAAAATTTTTATAATAAATAAAATTTATTGTAAGAGAAAAAATTGATTTTTGCATATTAACCTTGTATGTTGTGACATTGCTAAATTTATTAGCTTTAGTAGTTGTTCTGTAGATTTCATAATTTTTTACATAAACAATCATTCATCTGTGATTAGTAAGCTTTATAATTCCTTTTTAATCTTTGTCTTATTTATTTTTCTTATCACACTGGCAAGGACCTACAGCACAATGTTGGCTTGTTCACTAGTCCTTAATATTTCACCATTAAGTATGATAGCTATAGGATTTTTTAAAGATTTTATATATTTATTTATCTTTAGAGGAGAAGGAGAGAGGGAGAGAAACATCAATGTATGGTCGCCTTTTGTGCATCCCCTGCTGGGAACTGGCCTGCAGGGAACCGGCCTCCAACCCAGGCATGTGCTCTGACTGGGAATCGAACTGCGATCCTCTGGTTCGCAAGCCTGTGCTCAATCCACTGAGCTACACCAGCCAGGGCTATAGGATTTTTATAGATGTCCTTTAAGGAACTTCCTTTCTACTCTTGGATTGCTGAGACATTTTGTCATGGATAGTGTTATATTTTATTCAGTGCTTCTTCTGCGTCTATTTGGGATGATCATATTTTTGTTCTCTAATCTGGTAATATGATAAATTACATTGATTAATCTCCTAATTCTAAAGCCTAATGGGACAAACCCCACTTGGTTGCAATAAATTTTCTTTTTATATAAGGCCAAATTTGATTTACTAATATTTTATTAATGAGTTTTGTATCTATATTTATGTAGGATATTGGTCTGCAATTTTCTTTTTATATAATCTACAATACATGTCAAGTTTTGGTATCAGGATTATATTGGCCCACAAAGAATTAGGAAATGTTTCTTACTCTTCTATTGTCTGAAGCATTGTGTAAAATTGGTATTATTTTTCATTAACTGTCTGGTAGACTTCATCAATGAAATCATCTAAGCCTGGAAGTTATGGGGGGCAAGTTTTTTATTGTAAATTTGAATTGTTGAGTTCTTGAGTTAAAGTACTATTTAGATTTTATTTATTTCTTTTAAAATTTTTTAAATCCTTACCTGAGGGCATTTTTTCATTGCTTTTAGAGAGAGAGAAAGGGAGAGAGAGAAACATCGATGCAAGAGAGAAGCATTAATCTGTTCTGCACTGAGATCTGGGATTGAACCTGCAACCTAATTATGTATCCTAACCAGGAATCAAACCTGTAGCCCTGTGGTTACAGGACAATGCTCCAACAGCTGACCCACATCAGCCAGGGCAGATTTTTCTATGTCCTCATGTATCAGTTATTTTAAGTTGTGTTTTCAAAGAATGTTACTATTTCATCCATGCTATCAAATTTATTTACATAAATCTATTTAGAATATTCCTTTATTATTCTTCAAATATCTGCAGGCTCTGTGAAAATAATGTTTCCGATATTCATAATTTTTGTTTCATATAACATCATTATTATTCTTGCCAGAGGCTTATCAAACTTATTAAACTTTTGAAGAACAAGTTGATGATGTTATTATTTTCATTATAGTTTTTATGATTTCTATTTCATTGAGATACACTCTTATCTTTAGTATTTCCTTTCTTCTGCTGACTTTGGCTTTGCTTTGCTTTTTGTGGCCTCTTAAGATTAGATCATTGGATTACTTCTGGCCAAGAAGGAGGCAGATAGATACACTTTGTCTCTTCACGCAAACGAAAGAAGAGCAACAACAAATTTTAAAATAAACAACAAAAAATAACCAGAACTTCCAAAAATTGAACTGTATTAAAATCCAACATACAAGGAGTTAAAGAAGAATCATTCACTCAGACCAGTAGGAGGGGTGGAGACAGGCAGCAAGGGCAGAGAGGACATGTAGCAATGTGGAAGCTAGAGGACTGGGCAGCTCCACATTTGCATGCAGATAAACCAGGAAGGACAACTGAGGAGCAAGACAGACCACACAACCCAGAGTTCCAATGTGGGGAAATAAAGCCTTAAAACCTCTGGCTGTCAAAACCTGTTGGGGGGGTGGGGACGGTGGCAGGAGAAACTACTAACCTCACAGGAGAGTTTGTTGGCAAGGCCCACAGGATTCTAGAATGTACACAAGCCAGTCCACCTTGGAATCAGCATCAAAAGGACCTAATTTGCTTATGGGTAGCAGGGGAAGTGACTGAAAGCTGGCCTAGAGCCAAGCAGGCAGCATTGTTTGCTCTCAAACACCTCCCCCACATACAGCACCACAATGGCTGCCACAAGGGTTGCTCCACCCTGGTGAATACCTAAGGCTCTGTGCCTTACAATGTAATAGCTGTGCAAAGACAAAAAAAAATGGTTCTAATGAAAAAAGAGATCAGAGCTCCAGAAAAAAATACAACTAGGCAATAAAGAGATAGCCAACCTGTCAGATGCAAAGTTCAAAACACTGGGAATCAGGATGCTCACAAAAATGGTTGAATATGGTCACAAAATAGAGGGGAAAAGGAAGGCTATGCAAAGTGAAATAAAGAAAAATATTCAGGGAACCAACAGTGAAGGGAAGGAAACCAGGACTCAAATCAATGATTTAGAGCAGAATGAAGTAAACATTCAACTGGAACAGAATGAAGAAACAAGAATCAAAAAAAAAATGAGGAAAGGCTTAGAAACCTCAAGACAACTTTAAATGTTCCAACATCTGAATTGTAGGGGTACCAGAAGCTGAAGAATAAGAGCAAGAAGTTGAAAACTTATTTGAAAAAATAATGAAGGAAAACTTCCCTAATATGGCAAAGAAAATAGATTTCCAGGAAGTCCAGGAAGCTCAGAGTCCCAAAGAAATTGGACCCAAGGAAGAACACACCAAGGCACATTATAATTACATTATCCAAGTTCAAAGATAATGAGAGGATCTTCAAAGCAGCAAGAGAAAAGAAGACAGTTACTTACAAAGAAGTTCTCATAAGGCTATCAGCTGATTTCTCAAAAGAAACCTTATAGGCAAGAAGGGACTAGAAAGAAATATTCCAAGTCATGAAAGGCAAGAACCTATATCCATATTATTCTATCCAGCAAAGCTTTCATTCAGAATGGGAGGGCAGATGAAGTGCTTCCTAGATAAGGTCAAGTTAAAGGAGTTCATCATGACCAAGCCCTCATTATATGAAATGTTAAAGGAACTTATCTAAGAAAAAGAAGATCAAAACTATGAGCAATGAAATAACAACAAAATCACAACTATCAACAACTGAACCTAAAAAACAAAAACAAAGTAAGCAAACAACTAGAATAGGAACAGAATCACAAAAATAGAGACCACATGGAGGGTTACAGCAGGGAATGGGAGAGAATGGGGGAAAGGTACAGGGAATAAGAAGCATAAATGGTAGGTACAAAATAGACAGGGGGAGGTTAAGAATAGTATAGGAAAGGGAGAAGCCAAAGGTGTGACCCATGGACATAAACTAAGTGGGGTGGGGGTGGGGGGAATGCTGGTGGGAGGGCTAGTGCCAGGCAGAGGGGAATAAAGGACAGAAAAAAATGGGACAACTATAATAGCATAATCAATAAAATATATTTTTAAAAAAGATTAGATCATTGGTATTAGGCTTCCTTTTTCTTTTCAAATATAGTCATTTAAAGTTGTGCATGTCCCTCTAAGAGCTGCTTTAGCTTCTTCCACAAAATCAGACAGTGTATTTTAATCATTACTCAGTTCAAAGTATTTCCTAATTTCCCTGTGATTACTTCTTTTACACATGGGTTATATAGAAGTTTGTCATCTAATTTCCAAATATTTGGGTTTTTTTTAGATATCTAATTTTTATTTCTTTCTATCTTAATTCTGTTATAGAGAAATAATTTTAATCTTTTGCAAGTTTTTCAGTCTTATTGTAGTATAGCCCAGCATATGGTCTAGCTTTATGAACTTTCTGAGAGCACTTAAAGAGAATACCTATTCTGCAGTTATCAGTTTAGTTATCAGTTTAGTTATCAGTTATCAAGTTGGTTGACATCGTTGTTCAAATGTTATACCCATATTGATTCCTTGCCTATTTGTCCTATTAGTTTCTAAGACTGGTGTTAAAATCTTCAATTATGATTATGTATTTTCTGTTTCTCTATTTAGTTCTAGTTCATATTTTGGCACTATCATGTTTGATGCATACATATTTATGAAACGCATTCCCTTATCTTTAGTGATAATCCTATGATAAGTCTATTTTGTCCATTATTCATAGAGCCACATAGCTCCCTATGCTTATCATTTGCATGGCGTATCTTCTTACACTCTTCTATGTTCAGTCTATCAGTGTTCTTAGTTATCTTGCTTTTTAAAAATCATTTTTACAATCTCTCATTTTGAATTTGAGTGTTTAGTTCAATCATATAAAGTATAATTAGTCTTAGGGAAAATTTTAACTTTATGATTTTGCTATTTATTTTCTACTGTCCCATCTGGTTTTCATTTCCCTGTTTCTCCTATTCTATTGTCTTATGGGTTAATTGAATATTATTCATCTTTGATTTTAATTGCTCAGATGGCATTTTAGTTATACTACAATCTATGATATTTTTAGTAGTTGCTCTAGAGAATATAATATACATTGTTAGCTTGTTACAATCTATAAAGAGCTAATATTTTACCACTTGTCATAGTTGTGAGGAGCTTTTAACAATATATGACTGCCTGGGAAAAAATCCAGCCATTGTTAATATAACAAGAACACTTTGTATGATATCACTGTAACCTGGCAACCAAGGAGTGTGGACTGGAATTTGCATGCATGAACAATGACGACTTCACTCTACTAGTCAGTGGAAACAGTACATGCCATTGAGTGAACAAGCATACTATGTGGCCATTGCATTCAAAATGACTGAGAGAGTAGAGCAACAAATCTGCATCAGATTTTGTGTTAAGCTTAAACATTCCTCCACGAAAACTATTTAGATAATTCAGGAGGTTTTTGGTAATGATGCAATGAGTACAGCACAAACAAAAGCATCGCACAAATGCTTCAAAAATGGTCAAGAATCTGTAGAAAGCAATTCACATTCTGGAGGGTGTGCCACAAGCAGAGTGTGTTGAACGTGTACAGGCTGCAATCAACAAAGATTGGCAACTGACAGTCTGAGAACGAGAAATGGATCTGGGGATCCCCAAAATTACTATGTCTGAGATTTTGACATAGGATCTTGGCATGAAATGTGTCATGGCAAAATTCATTCTGTGGCTTCTGCTACCAGAGCAGAAGAAACATTGTACTACAATTGCTAATGACTTGATTCGAACCACTACCAATGAACCAGATTTCCTCAAGAAAGTCATAACCACAGATGAATCATGGGTCTATAGCTCTGATCCAGAAATGAAGGCCCAGTGATCCCAATAAAAATTGCCCAGTTTTCTAGACCTCAATAAGGTGTTGCAAAGTTGCAGCAAGATCAAGACCACATTAACTGTGTTTTTTTGATTGGGAAGGTGTTGTCCATCGTGAGTACATCCCCCCAGGCCTAACAAGTAATAAGGAATACTACCTCAGTGTTCTTCATTGGTTGAGAGATGCAATACAATGAAAAAGGCACACCTATGGGCAACTGGTGCTTGGCAGCTTCAGTGCAACAATATACCCACTCATGCATCATGCCTCATACAGAGTTTTGGGGCTGAACATCAAATCACCCAGGTGACTCAGCACTCCCACAGCCCAGATTTAACACGCTGCAACTTCTGGCTTTCCCAAAACTAAAATCATTTTTGAAAGGGAAGATATTTCAGACCATCGATGAGATTCAGGAAAATATGACAGCTGATGGCAAGTCCAACAAAGAATTTTGCAGTGTTTTGAACAGTGAAGAGGCTCTGGGAGAACTGTGTGAGGTCCCAAGGTACCTACTTTGATGGGGACAGAGGCACCATTGTCCTATGTACAATGTTTCTTGTATCTTGTATTTTCTTCAATAAATGTAATTATTTTTTATTACATGGCTAGATACTTTCATAATTCCACTTGTCCCTTCCTTTGTGCTGTTTTTGTCATATATTCTACATCTACATAAAATAGAAACCTCAAAATACTATGTTGTAATTTTTGTTTTAAATACTCAGGTTTTCTTAAAAAATAAATCGAGATGTAAAAATGATCATCTTTTTTAGAATATGTACTCCCAAGTTCACAATTTCCAGTGTTCTTCATTCTTTCATATAAATCTGAGTTCCACCTGGTCTCATTTCCATATAGCCTAAAGGACTGTTTTTGGTAATCTGGTTTTACAAGTATATGGGCAACAAATACTCTCAGCTTTCATTTATCTGGAATTTTTAAATTTCATTCTAATTAAAAGAATTTTTTTCCTAGGTATAAAATGCTAAGTTTGCAGTTACCTTTTTTCTTTTGGCATTTAAAAGATGTTGTTTCACAATTAGTGGAATTACAGCAGTAATTAAGAAACTCCCAACTTTGCAGGCAAATTTTATCAAACATTTAGGGAAGAGCCAACTCCTATCCTTCTCAAACTATACTGAAAAATTCAAGAAGAAAGACTCACAAACTCTTTTTTATGAGGCCAGTGCTATCCTAATTCCAAAACCAAGTAAAGACACAACAGAGAGAGAAAATTACAGGCCACTGATGGACACAGATGCCAAAATCCTCAGCAAAATATTGGCAAACTGGATCCAGCAATACATTAAAAATATCATACGCCATAATCAAGTGGGGTTCATCCTAGGGATACAAGGATGGTATAATATTTCCAAATCAATATACAAAATACACCACATAAACAAAATGAAAGACAAAAATCACATGATCATATCAATAGACACTGAAAAAGCATTTGATAAAGTACAGCAACCATTTATGATTAAAAAATGCTCAACAAAGTCAGAATAGATGGAGCATACCTCAACATAATAAAAGCCATATATGAGAAGCCTGCAGCCAACATCATACTCAATGGCAAAAAACTGAAAGCTTTCCCACTAATAATAGGATCAAGACAAGGAAAAATAGTGTTCAATGTAGTATTGGAAGTTCTAGCCATAGCAATCGGACAAAAAGAAATAAAAGCCATTCAAATTGGAAAGGAGGAAGTAAAACTGTCATCGTTTGAAAATGACATGATAGTGTACATAGAAAACACTACAGGCTCCACCAAAAATTACTCAAAGTAATAAGTGAATCTGGCAAAATAGTGGGATACAAAGTCAATATTCAAAAATGGAAGACACTTTTGCACACCAACAAGGAAATATCNTTCAATGTAGTATTGGAAGTTCTAGCCATAGCAATCGGACAAAAAGAAATAAAAGCCATTCAAATTGGAAAGGAGGAAGTAAAACTGTCATCGTTTGAAAATGACATGATAGTGTACATAGAAAACACTACAGGCTCCACCAAAAATTACTCAAAGTAATAAGTGAATCTGGCAAAATAGTGGGATACAAAGTCAATATTCAAAAATTGAAGACACTTTTGCTCACCAACAAGGAAATATCAGACACAGAAACTAAGAACCCCATTTACTACAGCAACAAGAAAAATAAATTACCTAGGAATAAATTTAACCAAGGAGGTAAAAGACCTGTACTTGGAAAATTATGGAACACTGAAGAAAGAAATTATGGAAGTTACAAACAAATGGAAGTATATACCATGTTCATGAATTGGAAGAATTAAGATCATTAAAATGTCTCTACTACCCAAAGCAATCTATAGATTAAACTCAATCTACTTTCAAATACGAATGACTTAGATTTAGAACAAATATTCCAAAAATTTATATCAAACCAAAAATGACCCCAAATAGCTGCAGCAATCTTGAAAAAAAAAGAACAAAGTAGGAGGGATCACAATACCTGATATAAAACTATATTACAAGGGCACTGTAATCAAAACAGTCCTGCAATGGCATAAAGAACAGACACATAGACCAACAGAACAGAATAGAGAGCCCAGAAATAAACCCAAGTCTCTGTGGTCAGTCAATATTTGATAAAGGGGGCAGAAGCATAACATGAAGTAAAAATAGCCTCTCCAACAAATGGTGCTGGGAGATCTGGAATAGTGCATGCAAAAAAACTGGAACTAGACCACCAACTTACACCACACACCAGAATAAACTCAGAGTGGATAAAAGATTTAACAAAGTGGCTTAAAAGACTTAAGCCACAACACCATAAAAGTCCTAGAGGAAAACATAAGTAGTGAAATTTCAGATATCAATAGCAATATTTTTGCCATATATCCTATAGGGCAAAGGAAATAAAGGAAAGAATAAACAAATGGGACTACATTAAATTATAAAAAGCTTCTGCATGGCTAAAAAATTATCAAAATTAAAAGGGAACCAACCATACCTGAAGACATATTTGCTAATGATACCTTAGACAAGAGTTTAATCTCCAAAATATATAAAGAACTCATATGACTCAATGGCAGGAAGACAGACAATCCAACTAAAAAATGAGCAAAGGACCTGAACAGACACTTCTCCAGGGAGAACTTACAGAGGGCCCATAGGCATGTGAAAGGATGCTCAACATCACTAGCCATCAGAGAGATGCAAATTAAAACCACGGTGAGATACCACCTCACAAGGTCAGAATGGCCATAATTAACAAATCAGCAAACAACAAGTGCTAATGAGGATGTGAAGAAAAGGGAACCCTAGTGCATTGTTGGTGGAAATGCAGACTGGGGCAGCCACTGTGAAAAACAGTATAGAATTTTCTCAGAAAGCTAAAAATGTATCTGCCTTTTGACCCAGCAATCCCACTGTTAGGATTATACACTAAGAACCCTAAAACACCAAACCAAAATAACCCATGCACCCCAATGTTCATAGCAGCACGATTACAATAGCCAAGTGCTGGAAACAACCTAAGTGTCCATCAGTAAATGAATGGATTAAAAAACTATGGTATATTTACACAATGGAATACTACACAGCAGAGAGAAAGAAAGGAACTCTTACCCTTTGTGACAGCATGGATGGAACTGGAGAGCACTGTATTAAGTGAAATAAAGCAGGCAGTGAAAGACAAATACCATATGATCTCATCTATAAGTGGAACCTAATCAACAAAACAAGCAAGATAAATACAACAAGAAAAATTAAAATAGAGAACAAACTAACAATAACCAAAGAGGAGGGGGGAGAAAGATAATAGCAGACAATAAGAGAGGGACATCAAGGAACATGTACAAAGGACACATGGAAAAGCCAAAGTGCATAGGTTCATGGGTGGGATGGGTGGGCCGGAGGGCCGTGGTGGGGTGAAAATTGAGACAATTGTACTTGAACAACAATAAAAAATCAAAAATGAAAAGAAAGAATCTTTGTAAAAATAAGTCTACTAAGTGTGGTTCCCTTCTTGCAAAATTCAAATCCCCTCTACTTTCTCCCTGTTAAGGGTTGCTTTCTAGTGCTTTCAAATAATCATTATCTTTTATATTTTCTTCGGAGTTTATAATTATTATATATAGGAGGATTAGTCCAATATGAGCTGCTTCACCATTTACCAGATCACTGACTTTTTACAGCATGCCATTGTGCCAATGTGCATGGAAGAAATCCTCAAGCAACAAAATATTATGTAATTTACAGAAAGTCAGTCTATACACACATTTCAAAAAGAATTATATTCCCAAAACTTAGGTGTACATCCTATCATTTGAAAATTAATTTGAGTTTCCTTATAAAACTACCTAAGCATTCAGTCAAACATATCTAGATAAAAATACACAGGATGTTTGTATTGCTTTTCCATTACTGTATGACAACTTACCACAAATTTAATCACTAATATAACACCCATTTGTTCCCTCATGATTTCTGGGTATGCTATAATTGGATCCTGTACTCAGGGTCTCACAGGGCTTCATTCAAAGTATGATATTAGCCACGCTGCAGTTCTTATCTGGGGTTATGGTTCCTTCAAAGCTGATTCAGGTTGTCCTGACAGCAGCCTTCATCTTTTCTGAGGCCAACAAGGAAGTATCTTTCTGAAGCTTCACCTTCTTTAACAGGGCCCACCTGATTAGGTCAGATTCATGCAGAAATTTCTCTCTTTTGATTGACTCAAATCAACTGATAAGTAAGCTAATCAGAGGGATTATACACAGTGTAGACACCCCAAGATGGTACTCTTGGAGGTCATAGAAGTTTAAAATAGCAAAGAACTAAAAACATCCTAAAAGTTCATTCCCAGGGAGGTGGTTAAATAAATTATAAATTATAGTGATTTCATACTAAATTTACTAAGACAAAAAGGCTGATTAAGATATTTTAAATAAAAATTGCTCTCAAAGATTGTATCAGTCAATATTTAGTATACTTATGGTATACTAATGTATAGTTCATATTAAATATTCATATATTCATGTAAATATATATATATATGCCAGATATGATATACAACTTATGTTAGTATTCATTTTTAGAGAGTTCAGAAATGTATATTCTTCTCTATGTCTCCACAACTGTGCCCAATTTAGCTCACAAACTCTCATTTGTGCTAATAGTAAGTGACAAATCTGCCTTTTTCTGTTTTTCTCTTTTTTTATTGTAATTTTCTCATTACTAGTTAGCTCCATTATATTTCCATCACCCCCACAATCTCCACACTGTTGTCTGTGCCCATGAGTCTTTTTTTAACCTTTTTTTTTAGCCCAATCTCTCTACCCTCACCCTCTACTCCCACAGCTGTCAGCCTGCTCTCTATGAGTTTGTCTCTATTTTGCTTGTTAGTTCTGTTTGTTCATTAGATCCCACATAGGAGTGAAATCATGTTAGACAATCATGAAAGACAAATCATTTGTCTTTCTCTGACTGGCTTATTGCTCTTAGCATAATGTTCTCCAGGTCCATCCATAGTAAAATTTTCTTCTTTTTTTATTTTTTTATTTTTAAGATTTATTTATTTATCTTTAGAGGAGAAGGAAAGGAGAGAAGGAGAGAAACATCAATGTATGGTTGCCTCTTGTGCGTCCCCTGCTGGGAACTGGCCTGCAACCCAGGCATGTGCCCTGACTGGGAATTGAACCGCCATCGTGTGGTTCACAGGCCCACGCTCAATCCACTGAGCTATGCCATCCAGGGCAAATTTTCTTCTTTTTTATGGCATTGTGTAAATGTCCCACAGTTGTTTTATTCACTCATTTAATGATGGACATTTGGGCTGTTTTCATATGTTGACTATTGTAAATAATGCTTCAGTGAACATAGGGTGGCTTATGTTCCTTTGAATTAGTGTTTTTGGTTCCTTTGGATATATTTCCACAACTGGGCAGAATAGCTGGGTCAAAAGACAGTTCCATTTTTAATTTTTTGAGGTATCTCAATACTGCTTTGTGTAGTGGCTGCACCACTCTGAATTCCCACTAACAGGGCAAAGGGTTGCCTTTTCTCCACATCCTCACCAGCACTTGTTGTCTGTTGATTTATTGATGATAGCCATTCTAACTGGTGTGGGATGATATCTCATTGTGGTTTTTATTTGCATTTCTCTAATGATTAGTAATGTTGAGCATCTTTTCATATGTGTGTTGGCCATCTATCTGTATGTCTCTTTGGAGAATTGTTTATTCAAGTTCTTTGCCCATTTTTTAATTGGATTGTTTGTTTGCTTGGTGTTGAGTTTTCTAAATTCTTTATAAATTTTGGGTATTAACCCCTTATCAGATGTTTTGGAAAATATGTTACATTCCAGGAGTTGTCTTTTTATTTTGTTGGTGGTTTCCTTTGCTATGCAAAACTTTTTAGCTTGATATAGTCCTATTTGTTTATTTTTTTTGTTTCCATTGCCTGAGGAAATATATTGGATAAAATATTGCTATGAGCAATGTCCAAGATTTTACTGCCTATGTTTTTTTCTATAGTTTTTATGGTTTGGGGTCTAACATTTAAGTTTTTAATCCATTTTGAATTTATACTTGTGTGTGGCATAAGAAAGTGGTCTAGTTCCATTTTTCTGCATGTATCTAATTTTCCCAACAACATTAACTGAATAAACCATCTTTAGTACAGTGGATGTGGTTCCTTCCTCTGTCAAATATTTTTTGTCTATAAATGTGTGTGTTTATTTCTTGACTCTCTATTCTATTCCATTGATCTATGTGTGTCTGTTTTTATGCCAATGCAACGCTGTTTTGATTGCTATGCCATTGTAATATAGTGTCATACTAGGTAATGTGTTTTCTCCAACTTTGTTCTTCTTTCTCAGGATCATTGTTGCTATGCAGGGCCTTTTGTGGTTCCATTAAATTTTTGAAATATTTGTTCTAGTTCTGTGAAATATATCATTGGAATCTTTATAGAAATTGTGTTAAATCTATAGATTGCATTGGGTAGTGCTGACATTTTAATAATGTTAATTATTCCTATCCATGAACACGATATGTGCTTCCACTTATTTGTATCTTCTTCAAGTTCTTTCTTCAGTGTCTTAAAATTTTTTGAATACGGGCCTTTTACACCCTTGGTTAGATTTATTCCTATACATGTTATTCTTTTTGAAGGAATTGTGAATGGGATTGTTTGCTTAATTTCCCTTTCTGTTAATTCATTATTGACATAAAAATGAAGCCCTGGCTGGTGTAGCTCAGTGGATTGAGCTCGGGCCTGCGAACCACACAATCGCTGTTCAATTCCCAGTCAGGGCACATGCCTGGGTTGCAGGCCAGTTCTCAGCAGGGGACTCATGAGAGGCAACTGTACGTTAATATTTCTCTTCTTCTCTCCTTCCCTTCCCCTCTAAAGATAAATAAATAAAAATCTTTTAAAGAAAAGAAAAAATTTCTTCAATCCTAAAATGGAGCTATAGCCTTTAAAAAATAATAAAAATTTTAAAAATGCAACTGATTTCTGGATATTAGCTTTGTACCCTGCTACTTTGTTGAATTCATGAATCACTTCTAGTAGTTTCCTGAAATCTGCCTATTTCAAATGTGGCTAATTCAAGATTTAAACTGAAGTCAGATCACAGTTCTCCCTCTCCACTGTTTGTTCCCTTCTTCTCCTAGGGGTAGAGGAAGTTCATGAGGCCTTGGGTGTGGCCCAGGTATCAGAAGATGACTGTGGTGCATGTCCCACCCTAGCCACCTTTACTGCTCTAGCTGTAACTCCTGACCTGGGCACTGACCTGCACTGGCACTCAGCACTGCCATCCAAATCCTTTGCATGCCCAGCACCCCCACATAGGAAGAGTCTGAGAGGCTGTCCTGGAAAACCTGTTCAGATGGAAGCTTAGCAGGTGTACTATTGAAAATGGGACATTCCTCTGAAAGTTGCAGTCTCCCAGATTTCACTCTGTGAAACCAATGTCCCCCAAGCTTACCTAGAGTCTCCATATCCGCCCAAGGGGTTTGCCACTGGAGGAACAAAGTCTAGAGGCTTTTCTCATATGCCCCTGCTGCTTCCTACCCAAGCATGTCACTCCGATCTTATTCTTCCTTTTGCTGTGCTTTCCTTATTTTCTTTTCAGAGAGGAACTGCTATTACCCTGTCCACATTCTTCTCTATTCCCTGGCTTTGGCCATAAATATCATGGTTTCTTTTGTGGAGAGAAGCAAAGACCAACAGGCATTGTGTATTTAGAACTGTCTATAGCAAGGGAGTTGGCCTCCTTCATATTGATTTTGGCAGAAACTGGAAGCCAGGCAGAGTGGGAAACTTTATGGTGGAAAACTGGAAAGCCCAGGTGTGCCCTTAGTGGGGGCTGGGGCCTGGGGAAGCTGGAGGTGGGACCAGTAGTGGGGCGTTCTATGCGATTGGTTAGGGGAGCATATTTGGCTTGGTCCTAAGTTGGAAACAGGAGCAAAATCAGGGCAGTTTGCAGTTATTAACTATGTCCTGGCCATTTGGGACTAGTTCTTTTAGGCATAATTGTTTAGCTTTCTGTACAGTTTCCAGAGAAATAACTGCTGGTCTGGTTGCTGCATGTTGTGGGTCAGAGTTCTAACATTATTATGTGGTATGGCCATTGTCCATTTCTACGTTCAGTCCTTCACAGGCTTCACTCTTTATACCCAAAGGCTTATTCCTCAGAACAAAGCCTGGCTCATGCAAAATCAGACTATCTTATTTGTTTTGACTTTACAAAACCTGCTTATCAGCATCAGTCAGAACCACTCAGGAAAACAAAACAGCACTAGATATTTCAAACCCAGGAAATGTGAGGGAATTGGTTACACGGGTGTTGAAGGCTGAAAAAGCAACTGGAGAGGAATGACCTTGGGAGGCAGCTCCCGCCCAAAGATGGAGGGTGCCCAGTAAGTGGTGATGGTGGCAGAAGCTGGGGACCAGGGTCTGATCTGGGACCCTAGGCAACTGGTACTCAGGACCTTGAGGAAGGGATGTGACATGAGAATGAGGGAATGTAGCACTGCTGTCTTGGCAGCTTTTGAGGCAACCCAGCAAGACTGGTGCTGGCAGTGCTGAGAGAGGCCAGAGGCTGGAGCCCCTCTCCTCTCTGTCCTTGCTGCTGGGCAAGGTTAAAGTCACAAATAGAATGGAAGTCTCTCCTCCCACCAGCAAGCTCACTTCAGAGCTCCATTGGCAGAAACCACCTAAAAGCTGAAGGGGAATCTGGAGAATGTGGTTTGCCGAGGAGGCCCTGGAGCTGAAGGACATTCAGTAAAAAAACCTGCATCGTGGCAAAGAGGGCAGTTTAGATGGAAAGCAGCTGTGATGGTCTCCATGAGAATACCTGCGAGGAGCAGGAAGAAGCATCCTTGTATATCATCCAAACCTCTCTCATCACATTAGCATATGTCTAAGCTTGCTGTATGTACATAGATTTCTATATGTGCAGAAAATAACCTGAGGAACACGCACATTGTGCTAACGATGTCTTCCTATGGACAGCAGAGAAAAAAAATGAGGATGTAATGTAATTAGTATCATTTTGTATTGCTTGACTTTTTACAATAAGCATATTAATAGTACAAATTTTTCAAAGTTTACCAATGCACATAGCAGTGCATGTAGTGTTTCCCTCTGACACATGTTGACAGCTGACAATGACGGGTGTCCAGGGAGCATGTGCTCCAGGACACCTGTGTGCTGTGTTTGGAGCCAGTGCTCCTGGTGCTTCCTGACCCTCAGCTCAGCTGTGCAGTGGTGTGTACAGCCCAGTGAGGAAACAGAGGGGAGCCAGGACACGAGTCCACACACACTGTCGCTAGAACATCCCAGAACAAACGCAGGCACTATGCATCTGCTGGTGACCAGGGAAAATGGTGCATGTCCAGAGGGTTTGTTTAGTAGAAAACATGTTCTGTTTGAAAGAAAATGCTTTTGGGGAATTTGATTTCTTTTGTTTTGGTTTTCCTCATTGGCCCGCTTTTCCCATCCCACCCACTCTTTGCAGGCCTCCCGATGTTCTCTTTTATTTTAGGTCCCTAAATGAACTAAAAAACCCAGGAAGTGTGTACCGGGGGAGTGTTTCTCTAATTTGAAAGTGTTGTGAATATCTCTCTTCCCCAGTGATTTATGTATAAATGCACACTCCTGGGCCTCCCCCTTATAGATCTCATACAGGAGAGATGAGTAGGCTCAGAAATCAGCATTTCAAATACCCTAAGTAATTATAAAGCAAATGACCCCTAAACAGAATCAGAGGAAACTTCAGAGAGAATCAAAACCAGTTTTGAAATCAACCTGTTCCCACACACAACCAACATGGTTATAGCAGCCATCTCCAAGGTGTTACCTCCTTTTTATTGTAAAAAAAGAGAGGTTATTTAATGTATTTTACTCTGAAACTCATGACTTGTTGATATATTCAAGCTACCTGAGGACACTACCAAATTGGTTTGTGGTGGCTCAGGCTCCCGTGGTCACACCAATCTCTCCAGCTATGCTATAAGCGGTGGTTCTAGAAAAGAGCAGCTGTGATGGGAGATGCCATGCAAGCCTTGCCAGGAAAGACTTTCCAAATATGCCATCCAAAAGAGTGAATATGCCCACCTGTTATTTGCATTTCACTTGTTGCTTTCTCTCATACTGACACTTACAGGAGTTTAATTTTACCTTTTACTTCTCCAGTTATTTTCTCCCTCTAACCCATGTTGAAGTTACTTCTGTGGCATTGCACCAAGTCATTGCTGTTTTGTCTGTACTGCCCACGATGGTGGACACAAAGAGTTGTAGTCTTTGTTGCAAACTCTGAGGGTATATGAGTTCTTCTCCATGGAGTACTGTTGTTTTTCACAGTTTGAGTGTCTGCAACATGATAGGCAGTAAGACCCAAGGAGCTGCATTTGCTCTTCAGGAGAGTTGAATGTGATGGAACACTGGTAAAAAGGGGCACAGATTTTCAGGAGACAGAGGATATATTGCTTCAGACTAATCCTGCCTGGCTCTAGTTTCAGTTCTGATCAGTTTGCTGATCATTGCTGCCAGAGAAGCCCCAAGCCAAGACTGACATGGCAACTTGTGGATTGGAAAAGTGGTGCACATTCATCCGGAGAATATTACAAAGCACTGACCACACACCCCACTCAGAGTGAAACCTTCATGTCTGGGATAACAGATGGTTTAGACATAATCTTTGTCTTATAAGTTTAGAAGCATGCGGAAAACCAAGCTATCCATGTATGAAAATAATAATATAAAGTATTACATAATTTATTGTGGACAATATGATTAGAAGTGCCATGTAAATTCAAAATAGAAAAGCCCACCATGTACTCAAGAGGGACAACTTTCTAAGGATGGGGAAACTGAAGCCCCTCAGAAAAGAGAGTATGGAAAACTGTTGTGGACTGCTCTGCCTGGTTTCAGGAATTGTAACTACTTCCCATGGCTAAGGGTGAACAAGTGGCCTCCGGAACGCGAGCCACAGGAGACGAGGCTTGTCTCTGGTAGCAAATGCTGCCTCAGTTTCCTCTCTCTGCCCCCAAATCATAGTCGGAAGTCCATGATGGGTAAGTTTCCTCACAGCGGGGAGCAACCTAAGCCAGACTCGACCACTTGGGAGGCCATCATGGAAGGACTCGGGGGGGGTGCTGCAATAGAGTGAGCAATAGACTCATGCCCCACCCCCCGCTATGTAACATAGCCTCAGTCCCCTTGTCCTTCAGGAGAAACACCTCCTGGCTCTAATCCCCTTAAGCCTGAATAACTGATGGGGAGGGGTGCAGTTTCTTGCTTTGCCAGAGCCTGCCTGGGGAAAAATCTGGCATCACAAAGACTTCCTGATAAACCTGTGGAACCTGCTCTGCTAAGAGTGCTTTCATTCATACATTAAGGGTTTGAGCAGGAGACCCTAAAAGTGTCTGCAAAACTCTCTTCTTGATAGACAATGACTCAGACTAAGCCCTGAGATTTCTTTGAAATGTTATCTACTCTTTGATCCTTGCCGCCCTGTATTCCTGTGTATTACAACCCAGTAAAAGCCTTTAGAGGAAGGGGCTCAAGGCCTTTTTCCCCTGAGAAACTGGCCACTGCTCAAGGCCTTTTTCCTCAGAGAAACCAGGCACCTCTCATCCCTGAGCAGATCATGTCATTGTTGGGGACGACCCTGCCTGGTTTCAGGAATTGTAATCTATCTCCTATGTCTAAGGCTGTGAGCAGCTTTCAGAATGCAAGCCACTGAGGAGACAAGGCTTGTCTCTGGCAGCAGATGCTGCCCCTGCTTCATCTCCCTGCCCCCAAAGTATGGTCGGATGGTCAGAGACAGGTGAGACCCCTCAGAGGAGGGGCAACCTTGGCCAGACATGATCACTTGGGAGGCCATCCTGGAAGGACTCAGGGGGCTGCAACAAAAAGGGAATAACGGACCCTCTCCTTCCGACTATGATGAAGCCCAAGTCCCCATGTCCTCTGGAAGGAGCGCTTCCTGGCTCTAATCCACTTGAGCCTAAAAATCTATGATGGGGAAGGCAGTGCAAGCCTTGTGCTGGGAATGGAAGGCTCCCTGGGTAATTAGGCCTGAGAAAGAATAGGTGAAACCCTGTGAGACCTGCTTTGTTTAAGAATGCTTTTAGTTAGATGATAAGGGCCCGAGCAGAAGAAGAGTTTATGTTCCCAAAGTTCTGTAGCCTTTTAGCTGACAGGCCCTGATTTAGAAGAAACCCTAATGGTTCTTTGTATACGATCTACTGTTTACTGCTTGACAATGATTAATAAGTTGTACCTGAACTCCTGTGCAAAAATCCCAATAAAAGCCTGACTAGGCAAGGGTCGGGCCGCTCTCTCTCCCCTGGTGAAAGAGTTGCCCGGCCGCTGCAGAAGCTCTCCCCTTGAGAGGATGGCGAGGCCCTTCTGAGGCTCTCCCCCCCTGAGGAAGTAGCCTCACTGTCCCTTTTCCTCCACAGGACTCGGTAGTCCGTGTGAATTTGTCTCATGTCTCATTCATGACGCTGTGGGCACTGCTTGTCAGTGCACGTGTCATGTCATGTCTTGTTTACTTTCATCTGTGATGGATGGGGAGACTTGTGGGAAAAGTTGCCCCCACAGAAAACAATGGAATGGCCATGATCTGTGTACAAATTGCCCACAGATCAATACAGGAAATAGACATAAGAGAGTGGGGTTGGAGATAAAGATGAATCCAACTTGAGCTGTAACAAGTCTGATATCTGGACAAAGGACCCCTGGGGGGTAAAATTGAACTCCCCCCATTTAGGGCAACTGATATACACATAAAATAAACACACTAATGGCAGCTTAAACAAATGGGGGGCTTATTGTTTCCCAAAACAAAGAATCCAAATGTCAGAAGCTCGAGACGGTCTCCTGTTCCACCACTTGTTTTCATGGTCACAAGATTGCTGCTCCATCTCTGGCATCACACCCACAAAGCAAGTGGAATAAGAGGGAATGCAAAGACCAAAGGCCTGTGTCAGCAGAGCACTCTCATTTTTAGAGAAAAACTGTGGCTTCCCCAAAGCCCCACTTTGTGGTCAGGGCTTGCTGTCTCGGTCACTCCCATTGCAGCAACAGTCATGAAGGGCATGTTTTCAGTGAAGGGGCTGCTTTGAACACACGGGGAATGAGAAATCCATACTGTGAGGCCCACTGGCAGAGTCCGGCCCAAGGAACACACACTTCCCACTTCACTTTTACCAAGTGAGTACTTTGTGTCAGGCACTGGATTAGGTACCGAGAATGGAAAGATAAGAATAACAACTCCTATCTATTGTGCTTCTAAGATGGGTAAAGCACTATACTCAATGCTTTACTCACCTGTAAAAGCATTATCTACTTTTATTAACATAGTTCATCTTTTTAATGAAAAAAAAGAATCCAAGTCAATCTGTCTCCAGAACTGTATTTTCAATACAAAATACTGTCTTCAAGATAGATCCCTTCAGAGGTATGGTAGGGATACAAGGTAAATAGATACTATAATTTGGTAAACACTATTCTAGGCCCAGAAAGGAGTTGGGGACAAGGAGAGTTCAGTGACACCTTTGCCAGGGATACCGTAAGAAGACACAGAGAGGATATCTAACCTTAAAGGATGAGTAGAAAGGACAGTAGGGGCCAGGTGAGGAAGACAGCCCGATTCTGCACAGATGCAGCAGTGGACGTGAAGACGTGAAAACAGGAGAAAAGTTTCTCATCCCAAAGCAGCAAATAGTTCATTGTGACAGAGATAAAAAATAAATATGAGGAGGCAGCAGGGAACCATTTCAGGACACAAGAGGCTTGCTCCAGGCAAGAAATTAATAAGAAATAATGAACCTTGGACACAAGGATGGAAATGAGAATAGAGGGACTCAGGGGAGCCAACAGGCCTTGGTGTGTGTGCATTTGTTTGTAGGGGGAGAGTGTCGGGTGTCAAGAATTTGAACGTGCTTTCCAGGTTTCTAATGCAGGTGACTGGAACAACAGCAAATTTTCTAAGTACCCACAGGGGAAGTAAATTTTGTGTGAAAGAGAAGATAATGAAATCCATTTTTTGACACTTTGAGTTTGGATAACCTGTGTAACCAGGGCATCCCTTAGGTGTGAGGGGTCGTAGGCAAATTCTGCATGTGTGTGCATAGAATCCATCTCTCCACATTCTTAGTTGTCACGTGTGCTACTTTTGCCTGATTTCCCATCTCTCACAATGCCACACCATGCACAGTCTCTTTGTATCACACCCAACACAGTTTCTTGCCACTGCAGCTCCCTCATACCATCTATTTCACACTGGTTCCAGGGTGACCTAGGACAATGCCACACTGGCCTGCCATCACCACAATGCTGGCTCCCCATGACCTCTTAGAGTTTTTACTGCTCTTATTGGTGATGACCATATGGGATGTGCAGGATACTGTAAGTGATCACTCATTTTCTGCTCGTGTGGAATTTGCCACTCGGTATTTTATAGTGTAGATGCAGAGCAATATATCTCCCAACCAGGTCTTTCCTGGCATTCTCCAGGCCACCACTGTGGCATCCCTAGAGTAACATCTCTCAGTGTGGGGACCATACCCCTGCCTTCTACACAAGCCACCAGTGGGTGGGGAGGGTAGGCTACTCGCCTGGGTTACCTAGACACTACTCTCACCACAGAAGCATTTGGAGTCAAATGATTCTTGTTCTTGCCACGTAAGAAGAAAGATCCTTTTAAATCATTTACTCTAGAATAAGAATAAATGGTAATAGCCTGTTCAGTCTTAGGATTGTTTTCCCTAATCCCCTGAGGCATTTAAAAAATACATTTCCATTTAACTTTAGCTCACTCTTGAATATTCAACTGATCTTTTTTCTAAATGCCAGGGACTGAAGTGTAAATAAGCCATTCTTCATCATCTGCATCAATAAATTTAAAACCTCAGCTAACTATTTATGTTCTGCCCACTTTTCCTTTCAGAGGCTGTAAGAAGACAATCAATTCTGAGTGCTGCCAGAGGGGACTCCTGGGGAGCATTTTGGGTGCATTACCACTCTCTGATTATCTGCCATTCTTTAATTTTATTTCCTGTCTCTAAGATATAAGGCAGTGATTTTCAATCAGTGTGCCACAGCACTCTAGTGTGCTGCAAGAATTTTTAAAGCATGCAGTGCCCGACTATTTTCAGGGGCACAGACCTCTTTTCCATTATAGTGTCAAATAAAAAAGTGACAACAGCAAACACAACAATAGCCATCCAGTGTGAATGAATCAAAATTATGCCTATTCTTTGTCAGACCTGCAAAGAATATATTTTTGATGTGCCACAGAATTTTAGTAATTAATTTATGTGTGCCATGAGATGAAAAAGACTGAAAATTGATGCTCTAGGGTAGTATCTGTGTGAGCTGACCCCAGCCATCTCGTGTGAGGGCCTGGGTCATGAACGCTGCCCTTAGCAGCAGCTGACTTCTCTAGCCCCACTGGAGTGAGTAAGTGTTTTGTGTGCAGACAAATGCAAACTTTTCCCTCTTCTTCTTGTTAAGAATTTGGTCTTTTAGAGATTGCACTTAAAGACTCTAGTGAGGAGCATCTCTACTCTATTCCCCAGTCATCAAAGGATGCATATGCAGTCATATGTTGCCTGGGTTACTTATCTGTTTGTTGTGAACCCAAGTGCAGGATTCTAATCTTCTAGCCAATGGAAACATCCTTGTGTCTTGATTGCACTCTTCTTTAATTTTCCATGAAGTAAATTGGGGTGAGGCCAGGGAATATATTCTGCAGATGCCTCTCCTCAGTGTTGACATCACTCTGAGCAGGGGCGGGGGTGGGGGTCCTAAAAGCTCTGAAAACAGGAGACTGTGGTCTCTTGCTTCAAAACTCAGGAAAATGGACTCAGGCTTCTGACTGCTAAACAGTAGAAGCATTTCCTGAGCCTGTGTGTTGTTGCCTGGAAGCTGTTAGTGTTAGCTTAGCTGTTGTGGATGGGAGGAACCCTCAGCACCTGGCAGGCCAGCTTTGCCTCCTAGATTTGCAACCTGTGCCCTCAGACCCATGTTGGGTTTTGCCGCACAGTCTTCTTGAATAGATCTCAAACAACTCTTACGTACTTCCTTTGAAAACTTCTCCACTAACTATCCTGTAAACTGATTAATTCATAGGCAATGGACCTCATGGTATTCATTTTTGTGAAATCTTGTTTTATCACTGTTGAAGAGCAAAGCACCTAACTAAAACATGGCCTTTTACATTTCAACAGTTTTCATGGATCATTGATCTCTGTAAATAGCACCATGGGAATCTTGTTGGGATTTCCCCAGACCAGACCCTCAGAGAAGGAGGCTAGGACCAAGTATTTATTTGCACAGCAGTCACACGGGAGGACCAGGGAAATGGGGCAGGGAGAGAGGAAGCCAACAAAGGATGCATGCAATGGACTGAATGTTTGCATCCTCTCCTAAACTCATCTGTGGAAGCCCTAATCCCCAATGTGTTGGTGTTTAGATGTGGGGATTTTGAGAGGTAATTATGTCATAATGGTAGAGCCCCTATGATGTGATTAGTGCCCTTACAAGAAGAGGCAGGAGACAGATGATCTCTCTATCTCTCGCTCTGCCATGTGGAGAACAGTAAGAAGGCATCCTATAAGCCAGAAAGAGAAGTCTCACTTGGATGACTCAAATTGGCCAGCACCTTGTCTTGAACTTCCAATCTGCTAAACTAGGAGAAATAAATGTTTACTGTTTAAGCACCCAGTTTATGGTACTTTTGTACTTTTGTACCGTAGACTGAGTCAATATTGAGCAAGTTGCCATTGATGGCAACTGTTGCCCAGTTCATCTAAGGACCTCTGAGAGACCTGGAATACTTGCCTCACATGGTAGTGAGGGTATTTGTCTGCCAATTGGTTGAACGATGTTCATTCTCTACCTCTTCCAATTGTTGTGGCTCTGGAGTCCAGAGAAAGCCATCAGGTTGGGAGATAGAGGCATTGAAGTTAGCTGTCAAACACCTCCACTACAAAACCTGAAGGGATGGGGCAGGCCGATTGAGCTGTCTGCTACACTTTTTGTGTAAGTGTCAGTGAACTGGTCAGATCTGGGACATCAGTGCCTGTGGGGTCTGGTAAGCGAGGGTGAGAGTTGTAGGAAGTGAAATCAAGTAGAACTGGGAGACCAGGTCAGTAGAATATTGTAGTGCACAGAAAGGACTTTGTAGTCTGAGTGAAATCATTGCAAGACTTTGAGTAGAACAGGGACATGCTCTGATGCACAATTTAAAGGATGCACAATTGAGAATATACCTTAGAGAGCAAAATTTAAAGCATGGGAACAACTTAGAAAGCTATTGGAATAATCCCCTGCAAGACAATGAAAGTGGCTTGCTCTGAATGTAGCTGAAAATGTCGTAAAAAAAGTGGTCTTGTTGTGGCTATATTTTGAAGGGTATTGCTCAGAAAATGCATCACAATGTGCATGATAAACTTGCCAGCTACACAAGCATTGTTCTTGCAAGTAGGGAAGGGAAGGATGGGACTGGGGTTCGTTACAACTAGCCTTTAAGAGAAATGGCACTCAGCCCCAAGTCAGCTTTTTTCTTTTTTGCTAAATGATTTGGATCAAATCAATTTATCACTTTGAACCTCAATTTTCTTATCTACAAGATAAGAGTGGTCACTTCTGTTTCTAAAACCACATGATTCTTTCTCAGTAGTAGCTTCATTCCTAAGGTGAAACCTATCTTCTGAATTTGTCACTGTTGCTGAGATTGCCCAGAATGGAGACAGAGCACTGTCCTGTAGCCCTTCTTCACAATTCATGGTTCTTTCTCGTCTCATACACATGCTATCAGTTTGGCCTCCTTCTGACATAGGTACAGTTAAATTTAAAAGTATATGGCTTTGTTGAGAGATAAAACATCAGCTAGTCATATAAAACCTATAAGACCTCACCCTTGAGGAGTGGAAAAGTACTGGAGAACAGATGATGGGAACATAGCACCAATTCCATCTTACCAAGTTGGCAGCAGGAAAGATATGAACAAGAAACATGTCAGCAAAATAAAGGAAACAGGGACAAATCCTCCTGGAGGTAAAGGGGAGGGGATACAGGTTACATAAGTGAGCAAAATCCTTGATGACTATAGCTAGGTATCAATGGCTAAGTCTCAAGTTGGTAAATAAAGAACTCTTTGTCCAAGTCTATGATTCTGAGCTGTGTTGGTAGCCACATGAATAACTGAAAGCAGAATAGTTAAAAGTGGGGAGTGAGACTGGAGTAGAAGGAGGATAGCCTCCGGGCTTTTAGAACCTACAAAGCCTAACCAGAAGGGGGCTAGCCAGATAATATGAAAAATAGAGACATTTCCTGAAGAAGGTACAAGATACAACAAACTTTGTACATAGGACATGATATCTCAATCCCCTTCAAGGGTAAGGCGCCCTGCGACCTTACATAGTTCTCCCAATTGCCAACAGCTACTCTGTTGTATTTTCCTGAATCTCATCAGGAAAAGAAATCTCTTCCTTTTCAAAGGTGATTTTAGTTTTGGGAAAAGCCAGAGGTCACAGGGCACCAAATCTGGGCTGTAAGGGAGCTGAGTCACCTGGGTGATTTGGTGTTTTGCAAAAAAAACTCTGCACAAGATATGATGTATAACAAGGCACATTGTTGTAATGAAGCTGCCAATCACCAGTTGCCTGTAGCTGCAGCCTTCTGAATCATTGAAATAATTTTTGCAGAGGAATGTTCAAGCTTAACAACAAATTTGATGCAGATTCATTGCTCTACTTGCTCAGTCATTTTTAATGAGACAGCCACACAGTACACATGCTCACCCAAGGGAATCTACCACCCCTACTGACTAGTACAATGAAGTCATCATTGTTCACAAATGCACATTCCAGTCCACTCTCCTTAGCTGCCAGATTACATCAAAATTGTGCAAGCCATTTTCATTATATTAACAATGGCTGGACTTTTTCCAGACAGACTTCATACACAGAGCTCTGAAACCTGGGAATACCAATAATGGAGGTAATATTGCAGAATAGCCATGTTCTGAGTACACAAGACTCAGCACCTAGCACTGTCCATATGCTCATTTGTTTCATCCTTTTGCCATCCTAAGAGATGGGGATTATAAGCCCATAATGCCTTTCTGGAACTTCTGAGGGCAAGTTGCAATTCAAAATTCAGAATTTTTATGATTTTAGATTTTTTATGATTTTATGATTTTAGAAATTGGGTATATATATCATATACTACCCAAAACACTTAGCAGAGTCTGGGGTGGCACCTCTACCAAACATGATATATTGGGAATGAAGCATGTGGTATTTACATTCACTGGGATAAACAAAGAACAAATAGCCTCATGCTGAGTCAGGCCAGATTTTTCCTGAAAACTCTGTTTCATATGCTTTGGATTTCAAAATCACAAAGGAAGAATTGAAGAAAATTAGTATCCCTGTTTTACAAATTATGAGATGGAGTTGCAGAGAGGCTGTGTAAAGGGTCCAAGGTCATGACCAAAGTGAGAGCAGGAATGGGGATTTGAGTCTAGTCTGTTCAGCTCTCAGACCCTAAGCTATGCTTTCAAACAAAACAAAACAAAAATCTAAAAGAATACAACCAAATTAACATTTATAAATGATTCATTAAATGTCTAAAATATATATCATTGTGTCAACTTCATTAATTATTAAATTCAATATGCATAAAAATTTTAATACACTGAAAAATAATTTGTAGGCTTTTCACTTTGTGAAAATCCCCTAGCAGGTACCATGATTGCTCAGTCACATGGAGATAAATCATTTCAAAGGTAGAATGATAAAAATTATTTTAATTTTTATAGCCAAAAATTACCTTTAATAGGATATGGGTGCATTTTAACATTTTTGACATGATATATGTTAAGAATTCCAAAAATAATTGCATGTAAAATCTATAAATGTCTTCAAACTTCTTTTGGAAAAAGTAGTGTTGGGAAATACTACCTTTTATGCTAAGGTTTTTATTCTATCTCATCCTAAAATTATGTAGTATACTGAGTTTTTATAAAGCAAAAATTCTAAACTTTATGTATTCCATGATGATTCAAAGATACAACTATGTAATTGGAATAAATACTTTATGATATAGTTTTATAAAATACGATTTAATTGCCTTATTGAATAACTCATGCAGAATCTGTGAAAAAAAAAACAGATTTTTTTGCCTTTCTTTCCCAGAACTATCCTGTTGACAGCAGTCACAAGAAGCTTTGTATTATTTTGGTCACTCATATCTCTAATTAGCCTTAACTCAAGGCTCACACCAGCACCAGCTGGAATATTAGATTCACTCTCTGAAAACTGGAAAAATTAAACTTTTGCTGCCTAATTGACATCTTTGCTGGAGTCCACTAAAGTAGAACTTGACTATTACTATTATGGTATGATAGAATAACATTAGTAGTTCCAAGTACACATGAAATCATAGATTGCATATGGAATTTGTCTCATGCTTCCCAAAACTATCTAATATGAAAGACAAATGTCAGGTAAGCAACTTTCTTTTTTTTAATGTTTTTATTTTATTTTTTAAATATTTTATTTATTTATCATTAGTGAGGAAAGGAAGGAGAGAAGGAGAGAAACATCAATGTATGGTTGCCTCTCGTGAGTCCCCTGCTGGGAACTGGCCCGCAACCCAGGCATATACCCTGACTGGGAATTGAACCTCGATCATGTGGTTCACAGGCCCGCGCTCAATCCACTGAGCTACACCAGCCAGGGCAACAACTTTCTTAGTGGAAATCATGCACATGTTATATCATACCTGACAGAGATTTTACATGCTAAGATATTTATGGCTTCAGTGAAAAGAGGGGGAAGTGACTAAGCCGTGAGTAACATTCTGAATGTAATTCTGCTCGTAGCAAAATAGATTTGAAATGGGATTCTGGAATTGGGAAGACAAAATGTATTCACTGAGATGTGAATAAATTCACACTGGCTTTCCAGATCAGATTTTGTCTATAACTAAATGTCCTTCTGTTCTAGAAGAGCTGCTGACTTAGTGTATCTCTACAGGGTCCTGTTATGTGTTCACTTAAACAAGCACTGGCTGAGTATCTGGAGAGAATGGGTTCCTGCAGACAGAAAATCCCTTCTTTTCCTTTGGACTAGAAGAGAGGGAAAACAACCATAGTAAACATAAGAAATAAAAAACATATTTGAGGTTTTATCTTAGAAGGAGATAGTGTTACAAGAACATTTTTAAGGTGGGTTAGAGAGATTAGGAATGGGGAGACAGATGTGGGTTATAATTATTCCAGGTGACACTGGAGCAGCAGATTGAGTGAGGTGAGCCATGTAGATATTCAAGGGAAGAACGAGCCAGGCCGAGGGACTGAAATTGCAGGTGAGGACATCATGGGGTGAGGGACAGTGAGGGGATGTTAGAGTCAGTGATTGCAGGTCCTGGCGTATTAGAGGGTTTCTAGAATTTTTAAGGAGTAGAGAGAGAAGGCTAGGAAGATGTGAAGTAGTAGTCAGAGTGAATGCCCCTGATCTCTGTGTGAAGAAACGTCAGCCTTCAGTCACCGCCTTCTGTCCACTCATCTGCGTTAGCAGGACCTGGGGATGTGTTTAAGTGTTCAGTTTTACATTGCTGGCTGCTTAGACTAGAGTTCATAGGGATGACCTTTTCTCTGAGTACAGAATAGCAAGGACCTGCAGACTGAGGAACAGGGGGCTGCCTGTGGTAGGGCCAGGTAGCTCTATGGGGCACTCACCTTCACAAAGACATGGACCTTCTCCCCAGAACACATTTGCACTTGTTATCAGGCTGGTCCCTGGAGGCTTGAAGTGCTAGGATTGCACTCAGCTCCTTCTTTACTTATCAACCAATACAAAGCAAAACAAAATGCTATTTCACTATGAGAATAGAAAGGTACATTAATATTTACTTTATTGATCAGTAAACATCTAAATAAATGTGAGACTTTCTGTGCATTTTAATTGCACATCTTCCCAATTCTGACACAATGCATTTTGTGGATACAATGTGTTTCAGTCACAACTTATTTTTAGGTAAGTTATCTCCCTAAAATCACGCCCTGCTCCACGTGAAAAACAGTAGCTTGCAATTATTTCATATTTTTACAATCATCCATCCTTTCAAATACGATTTAATCATTACATCTCTTCATGACTTGATATAGGCTTGGCTTGACTGTTCCTTGAAATAATGAAACAAGGTCACCCTACTGGACTTGGGAAGCCCTCACTCACAGTTTACATCAACATCCCACCACATTTAAGCGTGTCCCCAGTTGTTGGTTTCACAAGTTGCTACTCTCCTTTAAATTGTTCTACCAGGCTGAAAAAATGTCACTCCTAAGACACATTAGTCTCTATATGATCAGAAGAAACAGGGAAGACCTAAATTTCAAGAAATTAAAAATAAAACAGATGCTATAGATTTGGGGGCAATTTTTATTCTTATTTTAGATTTTCTGAGCTATGGACTTTTCACTGATCAGGATTCTGCTTTGCATTTTAATAGTTGTGTTAGGAGAAATTTCTGAATTTCCTGATTTGGCCTCTAATTTAGATACTAAAATTCTAAAATCAAGAGCTTTGTGCCTCATTACCATGTTACATTGTCCCTTTTGCCCTTTGGCTTTTGATCCTGGAAAACAGAAAATGTACATTTGTGGCCAGCACTTGACTAACACCTGGTCAGACTGACCTTGGAAAGATTCCTGTGAGAAAGGGAAATATTCCCTATTTTTTGACAATTCCACCTGGTGGTGGGCTGTTTTGTGTTTTGTTTTGTTTTGTCTTTACCTTCAAAGACAATGTCCAGATTTGATGATTCTGAGTGCATTTTGACTTTCAAATTTTTAGATTTAATCAGCCCAGCACATAACTGGGACTTTTCCATCAACCGCAGGACTGCTAAAGCATAGAGGTAATCCTTCACGTTCATCTGAGCTAAAGTACCATCCATTAAAAAAACTGCTTTCTCTATAAAAAGCAACTCAAAGTTACACATTAAGTTTGGTTAAAAAATATTTTATTTTTTAGAGATTTTATTTATTTATTTTATACAGAGGGGAAGACAGGGAGAAAGAGGGGAAGATATCAATCTGTAGTTGCCTCTCACGTACCCCCACTGGGGACATGACCTGGCCTGCAACCCAGGCATGTACCCAGACTGGAAATCAAACTGGCAACTCTTTGGTTCACAGGCTGGTGTTCAATCCACTGACCCACACCAGCCAGGGCAAAAAAAAAAGTTGTTAAACTGAGAGTAGTGGTACATGAAAACCAGTTACCTATGTCTCAATTTTCTATTTTTTTAAATAAAAAGAAACACTATTTGGTATGTTAAGAACTCTATTAATTTTTTCTGAGCAAGTACTTCAGAGAGAAGGGTTGGTGCTACGAGGATGAGTAGTATAAAATTGTAGAGTATTAGGAATGGTAGCAATGACAAAACTGATTAGCCCAAGCCCTCCTCTGCAAAGCAGGAGCCCAGCGAGGCACATTCAAATAGGACCAGCATTTGGGAATACAGTTTCTCCTGCCTCCACGCTCAAACTTGCTTGCAAACTAAGCTTCTGCAGATCAAAGACTGCTCATAGATCCTGCTAGAACATCAGGCCATTAGCCTCTCATTCCTGGTCAGTGGTGCTGTGGGACTTTCACCCAGTTTTTCAGCAGCCCACATCAGTACTCTTTCAAAAATAATTATTCTTCTTTTTAAATTGATTTAGAATCTATTTTATTTTATTTTTTTATTTAATTCTTGTTCAAGTACAGTTTTCTGTCTTGTATTCCCAGCCCTGCCTGCCCCGCACCCAGTGCTCCCCACCTCCCTCCCATTTCCGCCCCCCACCCTTAGTTATTGTCCATGTGTCCTTTATACTTGTTCATGTGAGTCCATCCCCTTTCCCCCTATGATTCTCTCCCCTCTCCCCTCTGGACCCTGTCAGCCTGTTCCGTATTTGAGTGTCATTGGTCATATTTTGCTTGCTTGTTTCTTTTGTTGTTTAGATTCCTGTTAACGGTGATATCATATGGTATTTGTCTTTCACCGCCTGGCTTATTTCGATCAGCATAATACTTTCCAGTTCCATCCATGATGTTGCAAAGGGTAGGAGTTCCTTCTTCCTTTCTGCAGCATAGAATTCCATTGTGTAAATGTACCGTAGCTTTTTGATCCAGCCATTGACCGATGGGCATCTAGGTTGCTTCCAACTCTTGGCTATTGTGAATTGTGCTGCTATTAACATTGGGGTGCAAAGGTTCTTTTGGATTGGTGTTTCAGGGTTCTTAGGATATACTCCTAATAATGGAATTGCTGGGTCAAAAGGCACATTCATTTTTAGTTTTCTTAGAAAATTCCACACTGTTTTCCATAGTGGTTGTACCAGTCTACAATCCCACCAACAGTGAACTAGGGTCCCCTTTTCCCCACAACCTCTCCAGCACTTGTTGTTTGTTTCTTTGTTTATGATAGCCATTCTGACTGGTGTAAAGTGGTATCTCATTGTGGTTTTAACTTGCATCTCTCAGATAGCTAGCAATATCTAGCATCTTTTCATGTGTCACTGGATCCTCTGTATGTCCTTCTTGGAGAAATGTCTGTTCAAGTCCTCTGCCCATTTTTAATTGGGTTGCTCATCTTCTTTGAGTGGAGTCGTGTGAGTTCTTTGTATATTTTGGAGATTAAACCTTTGTCTGAGGTATCATTCGAAAATATGTTTTCCCAAGCTGTTGCTTCTCTTTTTATCTTGATACTATTTTCCTTAGCCATGCAGAAGATTTTAATTTTGATGAGATCCCATTTGTTTATTCTTTCCTTTATGTCCCTTGCTCTAGGGGACGTATCACTAAAAATCTTGCTGCGTGGAATATCTGAGATTTTCCTGCCAATGTTCTCCTCTAGGGCTTTAATGGTTTCACAGCTTATATTTAAGTCTTCTATCCACCTTGAATTAATTTTGGTGTATGGTGTAAGTTGGTGCTCAAGTTTCACTTTTTTTTTGCATGTAGCTGTCCAGTTCTCCCAACACCATTTGTTGAAAAGGCTGTCTTTACTCCATTTTATGTTATTGCCCCCTTTGTCGAATATTAATTGACTGTAGAGAGCTGGGTTTATTTCTGGGCTCTCTGTTCAAAACAATTATTCTATTGGGGAAAAGTCCTGAACAGACATGGAAGCATGGAATGAATAGAACGTCAACAACTGAAGGCTCTCTGAGCTCCCCATTCCGGAAACTTCCACAAGAACTCATATGAGGCAAGTGTGTCTGCTACTGCTGGTGGCATGCTCCCTTCCTCACTCAACCAGTTTTGTAGCCTATAAAACAGAAACATTTATTTTTTCTATCAATCAGTAATCTCATTTTGAACCAAAAATTTCAAATACTTTAACATTCTTCACATTGTACTCAAATGATTGTTATAAGTATATTTTTTTCATCCACGCTCTTGAGATCTGCCTTTCCAATTAGTTTTCACTTCTGTTCTGGCTTCTTCATTGAGTGCAGGTGCCCACATGACAGGTGCTGTTTCACATTCTTGACAGAGTACCCACGTTGGCAGGAAGATATTTTTTGGTTCCCATAACTTGGTCCTTCCTAGACATCTGGAGCACATTTTTAACAACGTGTCTGTTCTTGAGGATGCACAGCTGGTCTTGGTGCTCACGTTCAGGAATCATCTTAAAAACAAGTATTTGCTGCCAGACTCTTATAGACTTGTCTAAGTAGCTTTATCTTATAGCACTTTCATGAAGATGTAGGTAGAGCTAACATTCCCTAGCCCTACTTTGTCATTCCATCTTGGCTCTAAAAAATAGAAAAAGAAGTGAAATTTTGACAATTATCCAACTGATTTGATTACTATAGATAGGTCATGTGAATACTTTAGATTACCAAGTGACACTAAGCCACTCCTCCTTGCTAGTAGTGCACATTCATCGAATGAAGTGGAAACATGTCCATACTCCATCTGATGTTGTACTTGCAAAGTTACACCCCAAGAAATGGACCAGACCCTGGGTGGCTTGAGGTCTGTGGCAAGGATTGGATGAGAATTTTAATTTTTGATTCATGCTTAAGATTAGGGCATCATTTTATTTTCCCCAGAGGGAAAATAGAGTCTGAATTGTGGAGTCCTATCTATGAATGAAATTTTTGGAGGATCCCAGGATGTAAATGTTGATGTTCTGGTTGGCCACAGACAAAACATTTTCATACCCTTAAAGTGCATTTGAAAATACACCAATTTATAGAAAATTTATCGCTGACAAAATCCAGTTATGCAATTTGTGAGGGTCAGGGAAAAGAAGAAAGAAAATAGATGGTACACTCAATCTAAGATAATTTGAGGAGGTTTTGTTTACAAAGGTGTGGCACAGTGTAGGGAACCCTAAGGGAGGGTGTGGGAATTTGGGCCAACAAGCAGTGTAACTGTCCCCACTCCTAGGCCTGAGGGAGAGGAGAAGGAGAGGTTATCAGAACTTGAAAGGAGAGAGTCATACAGAGTGGGCTACTTTGAGAGGACCAATGACTTTCTGTTAAGGTGGAACGAGGACCCATGGAGTATATATGCTAATCTGTCTCTTCTCTCCCTTCCAACTTCCCTCCAATCTCCTGCTGAGCTCCCTGTTGGATAGTGGAACAGACTCCGGAGGGTAAAAAAGCCCACCGATGCAGTTCAAACAGAGCAGCTTCACAGAGGAGAGAGCAGGGTCTCTGTGGAGATGGAACCAAAGGCGCAAACAGTAATATTCTGGCACACTTGCCTTCACTACATCTGGCTCTTCCTTTCCAGTCCCCTGTCATATCCTCATGACATCAACTGTCACTACTGAATTATTTCAATGGCTTCATAACAGGCTTTCCCACTTCAGTCTTTCTTTCACACCACGGTAAAATTACTTCTCCTAAAACATGTAGAAGGCCAAGATTAGAAAGCTCCTTATGCTGCTCTAGATTATCTCACGTATGGAGCTTAAATCCTACTAGAATATTCCCACAAGTGATGGTAAAGCCAATGTTTATAGACCTCTTTACTTCTCGTAGAAGCTTATTTCAGCTTCATGGAACCCGAGAGCTTGATGTGTCTCCTAATGCTGTACTAAAATCTACTTCTCAGAAACTCCCACCCTTTGCTCTTAGTTATAGGAGTGTAGAGAGTCAAGAGCCATTTGCTCCTGCATTCTAGTACTTAGATATCCAGTTCAGTACCTACCTATCTGGATGCCTTCTACCTGACCAGCTGCTGGATATGTCTGAGGCGCCTCTTCTCAGTAGCCCTGCATGCTGCAACCAAGACAGCCAATTGCTCGTAGCTTTGATATGATGTTCTTGGAACACAGGAAGTCTTCAACAGATACTCTAACAAAACAATACATCCTGCATGTGATCTCTCGTCTGTGATAGTCTCCTATGTGCGACTGCAGCTTGAGGCTCCTGCTGTTTTACAGAATGCCAAGACTTGTTATCCTGAATGTTATTCTGGACTCTAGTAATATTTTTTTAATTTTCAAATCAATTGTAGAATTTGACAAATTAAGAATATGTTAGTTCGCTAAGGCTACCATAACCAAGTACCACAGAAATGTATTTAATCAAAAAATACATTGCTGATTAAGCAAAATATATTTTCTCACAGTCCTAGAGACTAGAAGTTAAAGATCAAGGTGTTAAAAAATAAAAATAAAAAAATTAAGAAAAAGATCAAGGTGTTGACAGGATTGGAATATCCTGCGGCCTCTCCCCTTGGTTTGCAGATGGCCACCTTCTCACTGTGTCTTCACATTGCAATTTCTCTGCATATGCATGTGCATATCTATGTTCGAATTTCATTTTCTTATAAGGACATTAGTCATATTGGACTAAGACTCACACTAAAGACCTCGTTTTAACTTCATGACCTCTTTAAAGATCTCATCTTCAAATAGTCACATTCTAAAGTGCTGAGGATTAAAAATCAGACTTCAACAGGAGTTGTAAGGGGATACACCTCAGCCCATAACAGAGGGTCACCCAGTCCAACCTTTGTTCTGCTCCCTTTGAGTAATGTCCTCCAAAATATCACCATAAATATACCCACCAGACACTTGTGTAGATGCTTGTAAGATGGAGGTTCACCACCTCACAAGGCAACTCATTCCTTTATTGGGATACTTTAAGTGTTACAGTTTTTGCCCATGCTGAACTGAAATGATCATTCTTTAATGTTCTCCTTTGCCCTTATTGCTCCAAGAATAGCAAGGGGTCAGGAGGTCTGCACCACCTGCCACATGCTGGCTCTCCACTTACAGACAGTGTTAACTTTGCTACTGACCAGCAGCAGGTAACAGGAAATGGCTGGATTGGATCCCAGTGGAGAACATGTAGTTCTGACAACCTCAGTAAGGTCGGCTCTCTCTGCTCTCCCAGGGTGATTGCATAAGGAAATCTCTCCCCTCCCTCCTTCCTATGCATCCGCCAAGGAACTACCCATTCCTGCAACCCACGCAGAAATTTAGAACTGACATGTTCTTATGCATTCACCAACCTTTTCATAGTCCTTGAACATTGACATGGGCTGAATCGAGGCCATAAATTTTGCTTCTGAACAGATAGGCCTTTGCTCAGAATGAAATTGGAGCAAGCAAGAACTGTACAGGCAGGCCAAGGTCGGAGCAGCTGCTGACAGAGCAACCCCCACCCTTGGTGATCACCAACAGCCGGCTCAGGAGAGCCTCTGACCTAGCAGTCCAGCACTAAGGCCAGCAGGCTTCATTCTGGCTTTGAACAACCCATGTAGCAATATTGTCCCCACCCATATTAACTTTTAGGATCACAGCAGCTTAAACATTTTAAAGGCATGGTTCTAGTCATGACTTTTCTCATTAGGAGCCTTTAGTGACTCACTTTGCCTACTTATTTGAGGCAAAACTTCTAAAAATGATGATGAGTATACTCCATTTGCCATTTCCCTCACCACCCTGACCCTCCTATGCCTGCTTCTGTGTTCTGGGAAGCTGGCCCAGTGGCTCCTGGTTCAGTTTGGACAATGGGAACAAGCAGCAAAAGACTGAAAGATAAAAGGAGAGAGGTCTTATTTTTCCTCTCTACTGCCTTCCTGCTTATGGCCTGTCTAAGACTGCAGCCCTTGCTGACTGGTCCTTCCTCCAGGGTCTGGCTTTCACTGGGCTCCCTCCTATCCCAGATCTAGCTGTGATGGGCTTCCCTCTGTTGACACTCAGTGGGTGCCTTCCTATTTTTTGTTGAGTCCCAGCATTGCCACAGGCTGTTGGCCTGGCTGACTTGGATTCTGCTTCCTGGCACAAATGCCCCCTGACACCACCCTGATCTATTTCTCCATTCTCTTTTACCTTCCTAATGGATGCCCTGAACTTCAATGAAACCCTTTACCTGCTTTGTACAAAAAACCAAAGATCTTCAACTCTGACTACACATCAGAATTACTTTGGGAAAAAAGTGTTTTAAAATATCACTGTCTGGGCCTCACCCACAAACAGTCTGAATCCATTGACCTGGGCAGGGCAGAACTGTGTGGCCATGCACCAGGCAAAGTGAGTGCAGATAGAAGCCTCTGGCTGCACAGAGGCAGTGCTGGGCCCAGGCATTACTAGTTTAAAGTTCTCCCAGTGATTCTAATATGCAGCCAGGACTGAGGGCCACTGCCCTAAATATTGCACTTCCTGCCACTTGGCCTTAGCACATGCTTTCCTGACACTAAGACTGTGCCCCAACTGCCCCCTTCTCATTACAACATCATGAAATTCCACCATCAAAGTCCATCTCAAATGAGCTTTTCCACAAAACTTTTTCCCACCTCCATCCCAACCAGGACTGACATCTCAGTCCATTGAAAATTTGTAGTATTTATCCCTCCCTTATGACATTCCCCTTCTCGAGCCTTATGTGACAATTGGTAAGCCAGGTGGCCTTGTTGCTCAGTGCCTGTGCATGTTTAGAAAGGACCTCACGGTCATCTTGTCTGAATTGCCAGTGAGCGAGGAAGCAAAGTTCAGGCAATATTGGGTCTACGGTCTCCAGTGTCATAGCTTGGTATCCTATTATCACTTTTCTGAACTACAAAGCATAGAACTGATTCCAGTTCAAGTTCTAAAACTACTCTCCTTACACCTTCCTAGCTATGTAACTCCATTTCACAATGTTTCATAGAAAATCAATTTTATAATCATGTTGTGGAGCACAAGTGTTTTGTTTACATGTTACATCTGAATATTAATTAATTTTTGCTAATCACAGTCAATAGATACGCTGTGTTCAAGCAATCTGATATTTTCTATAAAGCCCCTGATTTACTTGGATTTCAGACTTCAATGCTGATATAGAGATCGCACACTCTTCAAAATAAACTGCATCTTTGCTTCTAGGAGATGAAGTGAGTTGGCAATTTCCTACACTAGGTTCAGGCTATAATATAGTCTTACTCATTCTACCAAAGAGTATGCAGCTCCATTATCCCTTTTCATTTTCCTTCTCTTTACCAAACACTTTATCTATTTAATTTTGCTTCAAACTCTTGTGGTAGCCCGAGATACTGTAATTAAAATTAACTGACAACTCGGTGTGAGTGATGGCCACTGCCCCTCTGTAAGGCCCTCCATACCTTGTTCATTGGTACATAAGTATTCCTACTTTGCTGAACCAAGAATGCCAGCAGTTGAAAGATGCACCACTCTTTTCTGCATGCTAAGGAAGAAAACATCTATGGTAAATAAACTGTGACAAGATGTTGATCATAAGATGCCATTAATCTTACCACACATCCCAATGTCAGAGGTGTTAATATAAGGAAAGATTTGTGCCCTAGAATCCATGAAATATGATGTTCCAAAATATTATTGCTTCCTCCCTGTGAGCTGCACATTCACCCCATTTCCACCTCCTGTAACTGTCCAGAATGAACTTTCAGTACCAGATCAATGATCCTTGGTTGTGTCTATGTCACTTTTTTATTTCCCTCATAACTATCTATCTTATTACGTTACTTTGCACCTGAAGAGGCACACCTATTCTTTCAGAGGTGAGTTTTCTTTTTATTGGCACAACAAGCATTTATCATGTATAGTCAAGAAACTAGAAGACATCATCTCTGAAATACTCAAATTCCTTGGTATCCTCTGTCAGTCTTTCTGGAAGCCTTTTCTGAAATATGTAATTACTTCAATGGCAGTAGCTATAGTTATTTACTGACAGAGAGTTCATTACATTATACCATTTTAAAATGCTGTATTGTTTCTCAGAAACAGAGCAATAAATAATATTGAAACATTCTCTCTCACCCAAAAGCTGAAATAATTTTTTAGTTTCAATTGTTTTCTTTTTTCCCCACATTTTGGATGAGATTTTTAAAAAATTTTTAAAAATTATTTTATTGTTATCCAATTACGGTTGTCTGCATTTTCCTCCCACCACTCCCCCGCAACCCAGACAAACCGACCTCCCTCCCTTACTTCCACCCTCCCCCTTGGTTTTGCCCATATGTCCTTTATAATAGTTCCTGAAAACACTTCCCCCCATTATCTCCTCCCACCTCCCCTCTGGTTACTGTCAGATTGTTCTTAATTTCAATATCTCTGGTTATATTTTGCTAGTTATTTTCTTTTGCTAATTATGTTCCAGTTAAAGGTGAGATAATATAATATTTGTCCCTCACCACCTTGCTTATTGCACTTAGCATAATGCTCTCCAGTTCCATCCATGCTGTCACAAAGGGTAAGAGTTCCTTCTTTCTCTCTGCTGTATAGTATTCCATTTTGTAAATGTATCATTGTTTTTTAATCCATTCATTTACTGATGGGAAATTAGGGTGCTTCCAGCACTTGACTATTGTAAATTGTGCTGCTATGAACATTGGGGTGCACGAGTTTTTAATCAACCATAAAGACTTGGGTTTATTTCTGGACTCTCTGTTCTGTTCCATTGGTCTATGTGTCTGTTCTCGTTTATGGTTCCATAAAATTTCTGAAATGTTTGTTCTGTATCTGTGAAATATGTCACTGGTACTTTAATAGGGATTGCATTGAATCTATAAATTGCTTTGGGTAGTATGGACATTTTGATAATGTTGATTTTTCCAATCCATGTTCATGGTACATGCTTCCATTTGTTTGTGTCTTCCTTGATTTCTTTCTTCAGTGTTGTATAGTTTTCAGAGTACAGGTTTTCTATATCCCTGGCTAGGTTTATTCCTAGGTACTCTATTTTTCTTGTTGCTATAGCAAATGAGATTATTTTTTCTGATTTCTGTTTCTGATATTTCATTGTTAGTGTACAAAAATGCCTTTGATTTCTGAATATTGATTTTGTATCCTGCTGTTTTGCCAAATTCACTTTTTAGGTTGAGTAGTTTTTTGCTGGAGTCTATAGAATTTTCTATGTACACTATCATGTCCTCTGCAAACAATGACAGTTTCCTTCCTCCTTTCCAATTTGAATGCCTTTTATTTCTTTTTCTTGTCTGATTGCTGTGGCTAAGACTTCCATTACTATCTTGACTAGGAGTGGTGAAAGCAGGCATCATTATCTTGTTCTTGATCTTAGTGGGAAAGCTCTAAGTTTTTTCCCATTGAGTATGTTGACTGTAGGTCTCTCATATATGGCCTCTTTTATGTTGAGGAATGCTCCCTCTATTTTCACTTTGCTGAGTGCTTTTGTCATAAGGAGATGTGGTACCTTATCAAATGCCTTTTCTCCAAATATTGATATAATTATGTGATTTTTGTCTTTGCTTTTGTTTATGTGATGTATTATGTTTATTGATTTGCAAATATTGTACCACCCTTGCATCACTGGGATAAATCCCACTTGGTCATGGTGTATGATCTTTTAAATGTATTGTTAGATACAGTTTGCCAATATTTTGTTGAGGATTTTAGCATCTATGTTCATCAGCAATATTGGCCTGAAGCTTTCTTTCTTTGTTGTGTCTCTGTCTAGTTTTGGGATTGGGATGATGCTGGCATCATAAAAAAAGTTTGGGAGTTTTCCCTCTTTTGTATTTTTGGAATAGTCTGTGAAGAATAGGGGTTAGCTTTTCCTTAAACATTTTCTGGACTTTTGTTGTGAAACTTTCTAGTCGAGGGCTTTTGTGTGCTGGGAGTTTTTTTTTTTTAATTACTGCTTCAATTTCATCAGCTGTTATTGATCTGTTCAGGCTTTCTGCTTTTTCTTTGTTCAGATTTAGAAGATTATATTTTTCTAGAAATTTGTCCATTTCACCCATGTTTTCAAATCTCTTGGCATATAGTTCTTCAAAAAATTTCTTATAATCCTTTGTATTTCTGTGGTATCAGTTGTGATGTCTCCTCTTTCATTTCTGATTCTGTTTATTTGGGTCCTCTCTCTCTTTTTGTTGACAAGTGTGCTTAAAAATTTGTTGATTTTGTTTATCTTTTCAAAGAAGCAGCTCCTGGATTTATTGATCCTTAGAATTGTGCTTTTAGTCTCTATGTCATTTAATTCTGCTCTGATCTTGGTTCTTTCCTTCCTTCTACTTGCTCTGGGCTGTCTTTTTTGTTGTTCCTTGAGTGCTTGTAGAAATAGAGTTAGAATGTATACTTGAAATGTTTCCATCTTTTTTAGGTAGGCCTGTATGACTATGAACTTCCCTCTCAGGACTGCCTTCACTGTATCCCATAAATTTTGGATTGTTGTGAGTTCATTTTGTTTCCAGAAACTTTTTGATTTCTTCCCTAGTCTCATTCTTGACCCATTCATTATTTAATAGCGTGCTATTCAACCTCCCTGATTTTGAGTGTTTGGGTTTTTTTTTCTTGAAGTTGGTTTCTAGTTTCAGACCCTGTGGTAGGAGAAAATGCTTGATATAATTTCAATTTTCTTGAATTTGTTCAGGCTAGTTTTGTGTCCTAGCATGTGGTCTAACATTGAAAATGTTCCATATGCATTTGAAAATGTGTAGTTAGTTTCTTTGGGATGAAGGAATATATATCCCCAGTTAAGTCCATTTCATCTAAGGCATTGTTCAATGCCACAATATCTTTGTTGATATTTTGTTTGGAAGATATATCCCTTTCCAACAGTGGTGTGTTAAAATTTCTTACTATGATTGTATTGCTGTCACTATCTTTCTTGAAGTCCTCCAAGATTTTCTTGATGTATTTGGGTGCTCCTATGTTGGGTGCATATATGTTTATAATATTTTTGTCTTCTTGATGAATTCTTCCCTTGAGTATTATAAAGTGACCTGGGTCTCTTTTTGTGGCTTTTTTGAAGTCTATTTTATCTGATATAAATATTGGTACTTCAGCTTTTTTTTCCTGTCTATTCATTTGAAATATTTGTTTCTAGCCCTTCGGTTTTCATTCGTGTAGGCCTTTTGTTTTGATTGAGGTGGGTCTCTTATAGGCAGCATATGTGTGGGTCATGCTTTCTTATCTATTCAGTTTTTCTATGTCTTTTGAGTGGGACATTTAATCTATTTATATATAAAGTTATTATTGATAGGTACTTATCCATTGCTGTTTTTTCTTACCTGTGTTCCCCTCTCTCTCTCTCACTGTTTTTCTTCCTATTCTTAAAGCAGACACTTTAGCATTTCTTGCAGTGCTGGTTTTGGAGGAGTTATATACTTTGAGGCTCCTTTTGTCTGGGAAGCTCCTTATTTGGCCTTCCATTTAAATTGAGAGCCTTGCTGGATAGAGTAGTCTCGGTTGCAGATCCTTGGTTTTCATTACTTGGAAAATGTCTTGCCATTCCCTTCTGATTTGGAGTGTTTCCACTGAGAAGTCAGCTGCTAGTCTTTTCGGGGCTCCCTTACTTTCTGTTTTTCTCTTGCTGCCTTTAAGATTCTCTCTTTGTCTTGGAATTTTACCATTTTAATTATGATATGTCTTGAAGTGGGCCTCTTTGGGTTCCTCTTGATTGGAACTGTCTTGTTTCCTGGATTTGTGTGACTTTTTCTCTCATCAAATTAGGGAAGTTTTCCATCATCACTTTTTCAAAAAGGTTTTCTATCCCTTGCTCTTCTTCTTCTCCTTATGGTATCCCTATTATACAGATATTATTACATTTCATGTTGTACTGCATTTCCCTTAACCCCTCATCCTTCTTTCTGAGTCTTCTTTCCTTTTCTTGCTCTTTTTGGGTGGTGTTTTCTACCTTGTCCTCTAGCTTGCTGATCTGATCCTTTGCTTCATGTAGTCTGCTTTTGATTCCTTCTACTGTGTTCTTGAATTCAGAAATTGTATTCTTCGTGTCCTCTTGGCCCTTCTTTGATCATTTCTATTTCCTTTTTCATGTTGATATAGTTTGCAGTGAGTTCATTGTAGTTTCCCTGTAGTTTCTGGTAATTTTCTATGAGCTCATTGAGTGTCCTTATAACAATTGCTATGAACTCAATATCTGATTGTTGACTTGCCTCTATTTCATTTAACATTCTTTCTGAGGCTTCCTTCTTTCCTTTCATTTGGAGATTGTTTCTTTGACTTCCCACTGTTTCTGAGACTCTTCTTGTTAGCTTCAGCTTCTTAAATTGATCTGTTCTTACTCACTGAGTTTATAGTGTGAACTTCTTGGTAGAAGACTTGTGAGATTCAGTGGTGCAGGCTTCTTGATCTCCTGAGCTCTCTGGTGTTGGGCTGTCATTTATGTTGGCTCTTTGTATGTCTTTGGGTTTTGATTGTTGATGGTTGCATATACCCACATATTTGTGGAATTGTGTGAGTGTATCTGTAATGTAAATTGCTACAAATGGATTTACTGGGTCAAAAAAAGTAGGTGCATTTAAAATGTTGATAGATCTTGTGAATTAGCTCGCTTGTCAAATGCTCACACTGCCCTCTGAGGATCCGGTTTCAAATTCTACTTCTTCCACTTACACCTGTGGGATCTTATTTAGATTATTTTTTAAACTTTTATGGGCCTTAATTTACTCAACTGGAAAGTAAAGGTAAAAGCAATATAGGGATGTTGTGAAGAACAAATGACACAACATATCTGTGTACAGCATCTGGTGCCTCACAAATGTATCCTTGTGCACTGGCACACCCTCGTCAGTCTTTAAGTCATTTTTGCATGGATTTGTATAAGTTAGAAGGAGCATGTATGAGAAAAGCCTATGCAGACAGGGCTATGCCAAAGGGAAAGCATGGCTGAGAAGTACAGGAGCAATTCTGGGTTCAGTCCCCATGGCTTTCTACTAAGAGTACTTTCTGCCTGATGGAGCACATGAGAAAGACAAGAGCGGCCCCACTATCACTTTCGCAAAATGAATTTGTCAGTAAAATTCATTTTAGAATGTCCAAGGATTCCCTTTAGATTCAATTATATGACAGAATCTGCTTGTGAATGTAAGAACAGGGTTGCCAGAATTGCATGGGGGAGTAAATGATTTAATTTCCATCGCCTCTCAACAGCTACCTTCTGTTTCGGTGACACTGGAGAAAATTCTGGGGCTCTTCTTTGATGCACGTCTATTATAAGCCTATTGGTTTCACCTAAACAACGTCCTTCCCTTGCTTAAGTTGTTTCCTTTCTACCACTAACTTGGGTATGGCTGTAACAGCGGCGGGGCGGGAGAGGGGGCAATACAGCCTCCAGACACCACGACGAATTAACCCTCACGTTAGAGCGTGACTTAGAAGCCACTGGATCCAGCCTCCATTTCTTCTCAGAATTTATATAGTGACAACCCCACCCTGAACTGAACTCACCTGAGTTTCTTTTTTTGTTTAATTTTTATTGTGGTAAAACATACATAATACAAAATGTACCGCTTAACCATTTTAAGTGTATAGTTCAGTGTCACTCAGTACATTTAGGTAGTTATGCTACCATGACCAGAACCACCTCATCTTCCCAAATGAAATTCTGCACCATTGAACACTAATTCTCCATGCTCCTCCCCCACCCCAGTCCCAGGTAACCCTTATATTACTTTCTGTCTCTGAATATAATTGCTCTGGGTCCGTCATGTAAGTGGAATTACACAGTATTTGTTCTTTTGTGACTGGCTTATTTCACATAGCATGATGTGCTCAAGGTTCATCCATAGTTTGTGTTACAGTTTCCTTCCTTTTTAAGGTGAGTAGTATTCTCTTATATGTATACAACATTTCTTTTATTCATTCATCTGTCGAACACTTGGATTACTTCCTCCTTTTGGCTATTGTGAATAATGCTGCTATGAACATGTCACCTGGGTTTTGAGTGGAGATAAGAATTTAAATAACATTGTAAAAACTCATTTCAGTGATTTGTATTTAACCAAATGGGACATGGAAATGACTGAGCTCACAGGATCCTGGGAAGGTACTCAGCCACATTTCTGAGCTTCCGTTCCCAGTCATTGCAGTTGACTCGTCACTGGCCTGGTCCCAGTTTTCCCTTGGAAATGATCATAGAAGGGAATTATCTGGGAGGGAATTAATTGCTCATGAGTCTCCCACACAGCTTTGTGCGACACTAGCACATACCAGAATCAGCCGAGAACAAATTATGAAGGCATGGTCACATTTACCGTGGTGAGATACTAAGAACTTTCATACCAAACTTTTAACAGCTAACATATTCGATATGAAATTCTCAGTGTGTTTGTAACTGTGATTCTAGGCCACTTATCACTGTGGTTTAGGTTGGTTTCTCTTTTAAAAGACAAAAGTCAATATAGAACTCCCATGTTGTGATCTGGTCAAATAGGAACCAAACCAGAAAGACAATACTATTGTAAATAAAAAGCCAACATGTCCCAGAAAACACACTTCTGTTTATTGGGATATGAATTAATGCTTAGAATGTTAGTGCTTTGGGATACTTTATTGTATATAATCAAGGCTTACACAGAGACCAAGGTCTTAGGTAGCAGAGATCCTGTTAGCTGATATTCGGAGAATCTGTACAGTCTTTATATTTTTGCATCCGCTCTGCCAGGTAGCTTTCATTATCCACATCTTGCAGGTGAAGAAACTGAACTTCCTGAAGTTTGAGTAATTTCTCTAAGTGTACACAGCTGGCAATTGGCAGAGCAGTAATTCCAGCCCAAATTGTCTTAATTCAAAACCAATTCTTTTTCCACCCTTAATCCAGCCATGCTGGATTTATAGAAATGAGGAAAAATTAGTATTCCATGTTACATAGACCATTAGCTCTCAGAGTGTGGTCTGCACACTAGCAGCATCAGCATCATCTGGAAAATGTTAGCAATATAAATTCTCAGATCCACATCAAGTTTTGATTCAGGTGGGGAGGCCCAAGCAGTTTGTGCTTTACCAAGTCCACCAAGGGATTCCATACTTTGATGGAGTGTGGAAGCCCCTGGCTGAAGATTCCCTTCGAGGGGAGCAGTGGCTTGTCTGATTTCACTTCATCCAGGTAACAGAGCACTGTGTGCATGAAAATGCAGGGATTGGATATGGATAGTGGCATTCAGAATCAGGCCTGACAGTATTTGAGCTCATTTAAGATTGCATGGTGATTTTCACAGTGTGAGAGGGTTGACTCTGATCTAAATTTAAATTTAGCCAGTTACCCTCCTCCCCCTTCCACATCCCCAGTGTCCCTCCCTGCATTGCATTACTCAAGCAGTGGCATTTACTAAGTTGACACTACCTTCCATTTTGGAGAAATGTCAATTTAATCAGCAAACACTCCCCTAATACATCCTTTGCTCAGCACAATGGAGTTTTGCCCAGAGATTTTGGTTCTGTCTATGCAGAGTTTAATGCAGATTCCTAGCAAAGGAGATGATACACAGGAATTGACAACATAGCCAGAATCTTGTCCTTGTTTGAACAAGGTTCAAAGGCAATATTCAGTCAGTCAGATGTTAACAATGGTAAAATAAACAAATATGAGGCCTTGATATTTCAATGCCATGAAGATCTGACTGTTGTCCTTCCCGGAATGCACTGAAATGTAACACCTCCCAGCCTACATAGGTTACTCTGACATCCTCCTGACAGGCCTCTGTTGAGGGATTCAAGGCATTGACTTATGTGTATTGAGCTAAAGCAACAGAGAGCACAGATGACAAAATTTGAAGGAAATTGTTTTCTGGAGTCATTTGCATAGGCAGAGGGCTTCCTAGGGGAGATGAGAGGAAGCTGGGAGACAATGACAATCCTGCTGCAAACCCAGCTTCTGGGGATACTTTGTTTCATTTCATGTCAAGTGTATGCTAGTGTCACCGGGAGTACAATAATCACACAGGAAGGGTGAAAATAGCTGTGTGGGAGTCACAGTGAATTAATATCTTTGCCTAGTCAACAGGACTGACTCAGCAGGAACTACTTGTGTGTTTGGGAAATGGGAGCCATTTGATAGGGACGGTCTGCCCTGCACTGAATGAATAGACACTTTCAGAAAAGTAATGTGGCACAGCAGTAAACGCCTGGACACATTCAAGCATGTGTTCAAAACCTGCCTCTCCCAGTTACTGCATGTGACCTGAGGGATGTTTGCCACCCCTCAGTGACACTAGTTTCTCACTGTAAGAGGGGATGGTAGTTAGTCCTGCCTCACAGGGTTCTTTGTAAACATGCTTCAAGTGCTTAGACCCCTCAGCTGATACTCTATAACTGTCAGCTATTATTATATAAATATTCAGCTGCATTATTTGAGAACCAGTGTTGAGGCATCTTTAATATCAGCAGAATCTTTACAAGTCATCTCAGTGTGTGGATTTCTTAGATGAATAACACCTCAAATGTTGAAATATCCCAGCAAAAAGAAGGGAAATTAATATTTACTGAGATCCGAGCACTGCAGGTACATGTGTGTTACAAACTTTCAAAGTCTTTACATAAATGCTAAACTCTACAACACAGTTTTTATTATCTCTTGTTCTAAATAAACAGAGACGTCAAATATTGAGACATTTGTCTGGGTTCACAGAGACAAGAATTTGAAGCTGGATGTGGCTCTCCCACTCTATTTCACAGCCCCTTGGTGCTACATAGCTCCAAGTTCTGGCACATTTCCTTAAAATATTCTCATGCCCAGCTTTACCCCGCCAGCTCCAGGTCCACCTGGCTACTTGATATGTAGAAAAAACTCTTTCTACATATCAAGGGGCTCAGAACTCTTTTTCACTGTGTGTCCAGAGACAAACACATCAACGACCGCTTGAGTTTGACTTGGAGCTGAGTTTTTTCTCTGAATGTCCTTGCTCAGTTAGGCATGGTTTTCACTTTGAGAAAATGTACTGCTATCATTTTGGATTAATTTGTGAACTGGCTCACCTTAAAGGCAGTAAGAACGTTAAATTGCAAGCATTTCAGGAGAGGTTGGAAGACAATCACAGCAGTACTTTTATAATAAAGCATCGCCAACAGTTACATGTAAGCTAAAAAGCCAACATCCATATGGTATTTTTATAAGCAGTTTTTATGAAGTTAATTTTGAAGACAGAATGGACTTTTGAAATTTGAAAGTTGTTCAAACAGTATAGAATTTCAGAATTTCTCAAAATTTCTCAGATTTTCTCAAAAAAGTTGTTCTAACATAGCTCCTACCATCTTGTGATATTTACCTTCTCAGTTCTTTGGTAATTCAATCAGCAAATATAATAAGAACATGGGGCTCAGCATTAAGCCCAGCCTGAGCAGGGTAATCAAAGTGTGGGCTGTTTACAGGAAATATGGGGAGATGCGTCTGGATGAGCTACAGAGGATATGATGGGACAGAAGCAGAAGTTGAACTGAGAGATAGCTCAGGGCTCACTGTCCACTCTGCCAGTCTATTTAATGCACAGGATCATGGACACAGTTCCCAACATCTTCAGAGGTTTCAGGGTCTTTGCGGCTTGAAAGGAAATTATTAGCTCTAAAATAGGAGGGAAAGTTCAATGGAAGTGAATAAGATCATACTAAGTAGTCAATAGCAACTCAACTCAATCCTCCAACAGGTAAATATCCATATTAACTTTTATTTGCAATGTCATATGGCTGTACCTTCCATGCTGTGCATGCATGCATTCCCCTGTGTACTCAACACCAATACTGGGATGTCTAGTAGACATATAAAATTCACATGTCCACTACAACTGGTGGCAATTATATCCTTCAAGTTGCTCAAGATGAAAGACTTAGTCATCTTTGCTTTTTCTCTCCCACTCACAGATATCATTAGGAAATTTGGTAGCCCTACCTTCAGAAGATATTTAGAATCTGATCACTTCTTACCACTCCAGTGTGAGCCACTCTCATCTGTTACCTGCGTAACTAGTAGGGCCCCTATTTGGTCTCCCCTTTTCTACCATTGCCTCCTCATTTCATTCTCAGCCCAGTAGAGAAGTTCTTCTGAAATTTAAGTGAGAGCATGCGTCTTACCTGCTCAGACAATGCAGTGCTCTGGTCCCCTCTCTCACTACATGCCCTCACCCTGGTCCATCACAGCCACCACCCTGGGCCTCCGCCATGGCGTGCACAATCCCACATCTGAGCATTCACTCCAACTGCTCCCTCTGCTTGAAATGTTATTGCCCCAAATATCCATTTGCCTGACTCCATCCTTTCCTTTACGTTTTTGCTCAACTCTCTCCTTCTCAATGAGCTCCTTCTCTGAGTGCCCTATTTGATAATGCATCCTGCCCCATCTCACAGCCAACTGCCCTTGCAGTGCTGTTTTCCTTCCCCCCCCAACACTAACCACCTTCTAACATATTATATAGTTAATTGACTTATATTTGTTTTTGGTCTCCCCTGACTAGAACATAAGCTCTGTGAGATCAAGGTTCTTTGTTTTGTTCAGTGGAGTATCCCATGCTTCTGGAACTATTCCTGGCTAGTGATTAGCACTTAGTAAATATTTGTTGAATCAACAATAAATGGATTAATTTGGGAGAAGTGTAGATGATTTCTTGGAGAAACATAAGAAATATGCAGGTAGAGATAATCATCTGAAATTCAGGATTGTGCTGAAAAGACAGATCTGGGCTAAGACACAATGTGTCACAGCAAAAGTAAAGTCTATCCAGTTTGAATCTTGTTTTTCCACTTAAAACACATATCAATCTTCTTGTCATTTGTTGCTGTCCTCATAACATCATTTAACATGATTGTGTTATTTCACTGAGTCATTACCTAATAATTGTCTCTTTTTTAAAAAAATAAATCCTCACCTGAGGATGTTTATTGACTTTAGAGAGGGAGAAAGGTTGACTTTAGGAGAGGGGAGGGAGAGAGAGAGAGAAAGAGAGAGAGAGAGAAACGTCAATCGGTTGCCTACTGTATGTGCCCCGACCAGGGATTGAACCTGCAACCTAGGTATGTGCCCGAGCTGGGGATGGAACCCTCAGCACATGGGTAAACAGGACAACACTTCACCCAACAGAGCCACGTGGCTAGGGCAACTGTCTCTCTTTTTGTTGGGCGTCTTGATTCTAATTTTTCAGTATTATTAATGACATTGCTATAAATATGTTCATATACATAGCCTTTGCTTTAGTTTGAATCATTTCATTAGAATAGATTGACAAAGGCTAACAAAATACCATTTTATGGTTCTCCGTAAGGGTTGCACCCAATTTCACCATCTGAACATTGTAGGAATATATACATTTCACCATTACATTGCCAACATTGACAAACAATACATGAAAATATTGTCTTGCTTTCAATATGTATTTCCTTTTCTGAATAATTTTTTGTGCACTTTTCCTCACTTATTCACTTGAAGCTTATGATATTTGTTCTATCAATTTGTATTAATTCTTTTCCATTCCTTGGGGTTAAAATGTTATTTTAATTTGCTTATTCTTATTAGGAATATGCTGAATATTCTTTAAGTGTTAAGAGCTACTCATATTCTCTCTCCTATGAATTTCCTATATGTTTGTCTTTAGCCTCTATTTTCTATATTTACTTACTCATTCAATGATAATTACTTTCTTCTATGATGGCCAGTGGTTGCTGAGGTCAGGTCAGGTCAGGATAGGATCTGCTCCACAAGGTCATCCCAGGACCCAGGGACGCAGGCTCCTTTCCTCTAATGGTTCGCCACCAGCAAGTCTGAATTCTGGTTTATAGGAAGGGAGAAAGAATGAAGAATGTGCAATTTTCTTAGTAAAGAAAGTGCATGTGCCCTGGCTGATGTGGCTCAGTGGGCTGAGTGCCAGACTGCAAACCAAGGGGTCATCAGTTCGATTCCCCATTCAGGGCACAAGCCTGGGTTGCATGTGAGGTCCCCAGTAGGGGGTACATCAGAGGCAACCACACATTGAAGTTTCTCTCCCGTTCTTTCTCCCTCCCTTCCCCTGTCTAAAAATAAATAATAAATCTTTTAAAAATGATTTTAAAAAAGAAAGTGCCTGAGAAGTCATGCAACTTACCTCTCTGCCAGGGAGCTGAGCAGTGCAGCTGGGCATCAGTGGAGGTACTCCACTGGAGTTCAGAGGGTTTACTCTTAACGGGGAAAGGGAGCATGGGTTCATGTGGAAATTACCAGTCTTTGCTACAGCATCTCAGTAGATTTCCCCCCACGCTGTCCAACACTTATTCTGACATCATTTATTAAATAAAGTACCACTTCCTGTTGTTTGGGGATGGCCCTCTCTTGACACAGTATTTATTCCAGTACAATTGTTGTTTTCTTGGATAGTAGACTCAGTACACTGTTATGATTATTTTTTAAATATATTAATCAAAGGGGTATATTTTTCTCAATTTATCAAGTTGTGCATAGCATATTATTTTTGTCACCTAAATAAAATTATTTAGGTTTTCAAGGAGAAAACATTTACCTCTTTCTACAGATGCATTAATGAAAGTAGAGCATTATTATAATCTCAGTGGATGAAAATACTGGCTCAAAAAACATTTTAAGATTCCAAACTTGTTTTGCTCAGAAAAAAATTACAATGAATAAAATAAGTGTAGGACCGTGTAGGGTAGGTGCTAGAGTCACAACTCAAGTTTTGACTGAAAAAAAAAAAACCTTAATATGTTAGTCTAAACGAAGACATGACATACACAGGCTAACTGAAGTTTCATAATGGGTGAGAATACAGGTCTCATTTTCCTTTACACTGAAAATGGAAATGACCAAATGGCAAAGGATTGACAAGATTTGAAATTTCTGTAGCAAGGGTGGTAAGGGAGGTAAAAAAAATTATAGAAAATAAAGTTGCATTTCTCCTGAGTTTCCAAGGCTCATGACTGTCTCTCACAGAACTGGTTTCCACAGGTCATGGAAAACTTCATCCTTGCCAGTTCTTGCCACCATTGTCCTGGAGAGGGACACACTGTTGCTGGGAATTCAGAAAATCTTGATAGATAGGCTGGTGTGGCCAGTGGGGTGAGTCCCAGATGCTCAGAGCTTTAAAAATACCAGTCTATTCTCAGAGATGAACTACTAACATCTTGAAAATGTAACTTTGTGGGCTTTCTCCACATCCTTGTTTCTAGTCTGGACAAATGGCTTCGGATATCCCAAAACACTCCTTTAGAAAGACTTTGAGATGCCATCCAATTCATCTTGCTTCCATAGGGCAGGATAATAATTCAACTGTCTCAGAGAAATGGCCATCTATTTTCTTTTTAAAGCTCTTCGGAGAATAGTTTGTGGGCATTTTATTGACTGGTAGAGGTCTCTACACTGAGGGAGGTATAACGCCCATAGCAGCTGGGAAGAAAGAAAGGCAGAGAAGGGAGCTACAGGAAATGTTCTGAGACATCCCAATGGCCTCGGGAGACTTTCTGGCTCTGTGCTTTCCTCAAGGGAAAGGAGTACCCCTAAGCTCAAGAGCTGTGGCCCTCGGAAGGTGGCATGACACCCACAGCAGTCAGCAGATGTTTTTACCATGCAGTCAGAATGTCATTTCCAGGCTCGATACATCTCAGCTGCTGCAACTCCCTCACTTCTCCCTTCCTAAATTATTTAGAGAGGTGTCCAACATAGTCTATGGATGACTGTGCCAGGATGCTCTGTTGGTTTCTGTGGAGACTAGGCCAAGGTGAGCAGCTTTTTCTTTAAGAGAGCACAGAGAAAGCCAGAGGAAGGACTGATGCACCCATGAATCCTTCTCTTTGCCTGCCGCCAAATTGTTCTCGTTGTGCTCAAAGGAGCAGATGATGTGAAGCACAGGTCAGCACTGGAGACTCAACAACATGGGGTGAGGGCAGAAACTGGAATTGGAATCCAAGCAAGAATAATTCTGTTTTTATTTACATTAGATTTCACTTGAAATTTCAGAAAATTTAAACAGCTAAACATAGGAGAACCTTAAATATAATGAATATAATACAGGGTGGGAAAAAAGAGGTTTACAGTTCTTTGAATGGAAAGTAACATAATAATTAGTAAATAATAATACAAGAATAGTCTGTTTTGCATACTCATAACTGTAAACCTACTTTTACTACACCCTGTATTTATCAAAACCCTGGAGGAGGAATAGTTTTCTAAGCACAGAAATAACACAGGAGTAAATTTTTAAAAACACTCGACTGTATGAACATTTAGTACTTTCATGAAAAACCCAAGACAAGAAGGAAAACTAACTATAGACTGAGACAAATTTCATAGAAAATGATCCATATATTTGTTAAAGAAATTATATGAGTAAATAAGAAACCTTCATAGCCAAATGCAATACAACACAGGCAGGTAATTATGGGCAAGGAAATAGAATTAATTATCAGAATACAGGGGGGGCACAGTGATTGTCACTTATAATTAAAATTAGTTAAATGAAAACAACAAAGTGGCTATATTTTTCACTTTTTAAATTGAATTTTAAAACAGATATTACCCAGTTCTGATCAGAGTGTAGTGAAATCTGTACATGCAATATTACTGTACTGCATTTTTAAAGAATTTGGAAATGTTTATAAAGAATAAAATGGTATTCATGTTATTTATTCCAATAATCCTATTAAAGTTCTAGTGTAATGAAACGTTCCCAAATATGAAAAAACATATACACAAAGGCAATTACTAAAGAGTTTATATGAAAGAGTCAGGAAAAAGTCCAAGAGCTGGATTCTGGCATATTTCCTTAGTGGTACACTGTAGGTTGTGGAAAATAATTATAATAATTATAATGCAACACAGAGAATATTAGTGAGGAACACAGGATTTAAAAAATTGCATAGACATTAAAAGTTCAACCAACTATGAAAGTAAAATACACATTTGAAAAAAAAAGCCTGAAAGGAAATATACCAAAAAGATGATAATGGCTTGGTTGTGACCATAACATGATGTGAGAATTATGTTACTTTCAATATTTTTTGTGTCAAGTTTATGACACATGAATTTTAAAAACAGATTGTATGGCAGATTCCTTGAGAAATGGTAATTCCAGGAAATAGAGGCACTGGTTATTCAGATCATCAGAGCCTGTTGGCTCTAAGAGGGGCCACCCAGAAGGACCTCTCAGTGACTCTAAGCACGTGCCTTTGGTCCATTCTATCTTCAGATCTAATGTAATTGCTATAAAACTGTTACTGCAGATGATTAAGAGCTACCTATATTAGTTTTCCATGAATGCTGCAATGAGCACTGTGAATTCAGTGGCTTCAAACAACAGAAATGTGTTCTCTTACAATTCTGGGGGCCAGCAGTCAGTAAGTGGCTTTATGGAGGAGTCCCCAGGGCTGAGTTCCCTCTGGCCACTCTAGGAGAAACTGTTTCCTTGCCTTTTCTAGCATCCAATAGAGCTTCATTCTCTGTATTCCTTGGCTCACGGTCCCTTCTCCCTCTTCAAAACCAGCACACAGCATCCTTTCTCTGACTCTGCTTCCATCATTTGGCCTTCCTTCTCTCCTGTCTATGGTCAAATCGCCCTCTGCCGCCTCCTTACAAGGATACATGTGCATGCATTTAAGGCTGACTTTAAAAATCCAGAGTAACCTCCCCTTCTCAAAATCCTTGATTTAATCACATTTGAAAGACCCTTTTCCATATAAGGTAATATTCCATATAAGGTAGTCATCATTGGGGCTGTTACACAGCCAGTATTCCTAGCCATTATAGATATTGAAGACTTTTTCTTCATGATGGTGGTTCTTCTGGTGTATAAATGTGTCAGACTTATCAAATTATAGTTTAAAGGGGTAAATTTTATAAAATGTAAGTTATACCTCAACAAAGCTGTTAAAAAAATAAAGTACTACTTCATACCAGAAGATAATCTCTGAGCAAATATAAAAACATTCTTTTGGAATCAGGTTTGTATTATTTTAGGAAGCTGGGGAACTTGTAAGTACAACTTAATGTAGAAGTCTATGTAAAGGCAGGTTAAAACTTGCATCTAGAAACCCACGGGAGTCTTAAATATTCTATAAACAGAACTTAAATCTCTTCCATCATACAGTCCCCGAAGTGACAGAAACTTGACCTTTATAACTTCAGTGTCCCCTCAGACACACACACACCTTTTTACTGAGGTGTGTGTTAGGCACAGGGCAGAGTGGAGGAAAGGACAGAGGACCTCTCTGGTAATGACTTCTACCCTGTTTGGCACTCTAGGGATGTTCATCTTCTGAGGTGGAAGCAGGTTGCTGTGGACTCCCACCTCAGGCTTCCCAAGGCTTTGTTGGGTCAGTCATCCATTTGTGCTATTCATGTGACTCTTGGTTGTATGGGCCAAGAGGCTGCTCCTGTACTCTGTTGGGCTCTAGGGAGAATCTAGAAGCAATCTAGGCCTCCATCCAATTGGCCCCAGATGGGTCTTGACACCTCCTGGAGCTCTACCCAAGAAAGGGGATTCACGACCTCTTTAATCTCCAAATCCTCAAACTTCTGTGGGGTTTTCTTCTCGGTGCTAGGTCAAGCTCGGCAGAGGCATGGCGCAGGATTCTCCCTCCCTCACTTTCATCTTACCCTTCTTTTCTTTTCTGGGAACCAAAAGCTACCATGCAACTTTCAAATCTATTCGGTTTGTCCAGGTGGCCTCAGATATTGACAGCTTGCCCTCTGCTTTGCCCTCTGATCCTTCCCAGAGGCCATGAATGTGGAGTACCCTATAGCACAGAATAGGGGGCACAAGAAAATAGGAAGAATGGCTGGGGGTACCCTAGTTAGTACTTCACAATATTATTGACTTATGCTAAATGGTTGTGGATGCTTGCTTAGCTGTGCCTCCTTTTATGCCGTAACACAGATAAATTTGACCTCAGTAGCATATAGAACAAATGGCCATTAACTGTAAACTATTTATCCATTGATCTCCACCAAAAAGCCTGAGATATTTTTCCATGGAAAGACAGATCTTCAGAAATATTAAGTGGAAGACATTTGGTGGGAAAGAGTACAACAGATGTAAACACACCTTAATAGACTATACCCTAAAAATAATGCAAATTGAGGGTATCGGTTAGAAAATATTAATTCCTTATTTTGTCAGTCCTGAAAGTTTAAAGTTTGGCAACTTACATTTACTTAAAAGGGAGTATAGTTGTATTGAATTAAAAATCCTGCGTTTTTACTATTTATTACTAATATTTTATGATCTGAAGATAGAAAATGGAGGCACTTAGGAACTATTTTAGTCATAAAGGAGGCAATGCAAGCTCTGTATCTCCCTTCTGGATGCCCTGACTCCTTTTATCATGGGTCTGCACTTCAATCTCTCTTTGGTTTTACCTCTAAACTTTTTCCTTGAGCTTGTGTCAGCAGCCTGCATTAAAAGTGGAAAGTAAACCTCCTGAGTGTGTGACCCAGAACTGGGAGAGCTGGGTGTCTCCTATGCACTGGCAAAGTTTAGAGTCAAAAATAGTGTGCATTTCAGGAGCTGCTTACAGCAGAATTCTGATATCTCTAATGCTTTGTACTGAGGTCTGATTGAGGCTACGCTGACAGTTGTTTGCATTATAAACAGCTAATTACCATATATCAGAATTCATGGATGTCTACATCGAAAGACTTAAAAAGAGCCTTGACTTCTGTGGCTCCGTTGGTTGGAGCGTTGTCCTGTAACCAACGGGTTAGGTTGTAGGTTCAATTCCCACTCGGGACACAAACCTAGATTGTGGGTTCGGTCCCTACTCATGGATGTGCATGGAAGGCAACAATTGGAAGTTTCTCTCTTACATCAGTGTTTCTTTCCCTCCCTTCCTCTCCCTCTAAAAGCAATGAAAAAATATCCTTAGGTGAGGATATAAAAATTTTTTAGATTTTAAAAGAATGCAAATTACTCTCAGCTTCAATTTTAGGTTAAAGTTAATAAAAGTTTATAAACTTGGGCTAAAAATGTGTATACCTCTTTAGTAAATATACATAACCTTAAAATAGCTCTTGACACAACTCCTTTGCCCCCTGCATCCTGCACTACAGAGAGAGGGGTAGCTGAAACCTCAGGAATCAAATTGCTCCTGCCACTGCAATCACAGGCACTCTTTTTTTTTTAAATAATTTTTATTTAATTCTTGTTCAAGTACAGGTTTCTGTCTTATAATCCCAACCCTGCCTGCCCCCCACCCCATGCTCCCCGCCTCCCTCCCCTTTCCACCCCCCACCCTTAGTTATTGTCCATGTGTCTTTTATACTTGTTCATGTGAGTCCATTCCCTTTTCCCCTATGATTCTCTCCCCTCTCCCCTCTGGGCCCTGACAGCCTGTTCCATATTTGAGTGTCATTGGTTGTATTTTGCTTGCTTGTTTGGTTTGTTTAGATTCCTGTTAATGGTGAGATCATATGATATTTGTCTTTCACCGCCTGGCTTATTTCGCTCAGCATAATGCTTTCCAGTTCCATCCATGATGTTGCAAAGGGTAGTAGTTCCTTCTTCCTTTCTGCAGCATAGAATTCCATTGTGTAAATGTACCATAGTTTTTTGATCCAGTCATTTACCGATGGGCATCTAGGCTGCTTCCAACTCTTGGCTATCGTAAATTGTGCTGCTATGAACATCGGGGTGCATAGGTTCTTTTGGATTGGTGTTTCAGGGTTCTTAGGATATACTCCCAAGAGTGGAAAAGACGGAAGGCTCCAGCACATAGGCTTGTAAAGCCTAGTGGATGACGCAGCCCTAATTGAATTGTTAGCAAAAAAACAAAAAACAAAAAACATTTGCATTTGCAGTGACTCTGGAACCACGTATGTTTGTTTTGGTTATAATGCTGACTGATGAAAACCAGAGCTTTATTTGATCATTCTTCTATGTCACTCTGCTTGGGTGTTTCTTAAGGGGAGTGACATTCTGCATTGTCTTTAAATTGAGACTTACATCCCCTCCTCTTGTCTCCTCTGCATTTTAGGATATGAGTTAACTCATCACACAGGTTTTTCCATGTGAATAAACGTTTTCCACACATACAGCCAGAGCTTTATTTAACCCCACAGCCAGGATGCTAATTTTATTAGCAGGAGCAGCTGACAGGTAATCAAGGTTCACCCAGGTGGCTTTCGAGCTGGCTGCTGCAGGTGGGCGAGGTAGGGACTTGGGCTGTGCAGAGTCCCCACACTGTTAGAGCTGCTTTCCATAGCAGCTGGAGCAAGCACGGTGGGAAACCTGGGCACTCACCAATTAGTAAGCCCAGAACCTGCTACAGCAGCTCGTCAGGACAGACGAGGCCCAGCTGGAGTTTACCCACTGTCTATCAACCTCAATTTAGACAAAGAATTCTTTTAACCTTAAAAAGTCACTTTATATATCATGAGGCATAGTAACAATCTGACAGGTATGATTACAGAGGAAGAGAGGCATTCTGGGCCTCTTGAGGTGTGCCCCGCAACGTCCACAGAGCAGAGTTGACTTGTCATTCCAGTTTTGGTGGGGCACACTGTGAGACGCTTTATGGTGGTGATGACAGGAGTGGCTGTGCCCTCCATCACTGCCACCACCCCCACGTCTGACTTGGACAGCTGCAAAGAGCTGGTGAGGTAAGGACAGGGGAGCTGCTGTTTCTTCTTCATTTCAGAAACACAGTGATGTCAGCCACATAGGCCTACTTTTCACGTGATTGGGCCCATGCTGGCTGCTCTCAGCTAACTAGGAGCTGGACTTACTGGGAACGTGGGGACTGTGAAAGAAGCATGCATTTTCTGCATAGCACCCTGTGGTGGGAAGTCTCTGAAGTGCCCTCCAATGACCAGTATCTGCTGGTGTTAATGCCCCTGAGTGTGGACTAGACCTAGTCACTTACTCCTAATAAAGAGAATATGAAAAAAGTGATAAGATGTCACTTTCAAAATTAGGTTATGAAAAGGCTGTGGTTTTTGTCTTGGACACCTTCTCTAGATCATCCTTTTGCTCCTGCTGAGGAAAGTCAGCTGCTATGCCGTGAGCTGACCTATGGAGAGACCCTGAGGAAAGGAACTGATGGAGGCCCCCAGCCAATAGCGGGTGGGCAACTTGTGCCCTCAGTCCAAGAGTCTGTGTGGAATTGAACCGCACCAGCCACACCATGGGGCAGTATGGGAGCGGATTATCCTCTCCAGCTAGCCTTCAGGTGACACCACAGCTCAGGACAACAGCAGGACTGGAATGTCATGAGAGTCCTTGACTCAGAAGTGCCCAGCTAAACTGCACCCAGTGGAGTATCTAAATACTCCACTAAGAGCTTTTTATTAGAGTAAACAAAATGTCAAAAGCTACCTGCTTTCCATTTTTTTGTTATTTATAAATTATTCCATCTATCCTTCAGCAAAAGTATAGATGAGCAGTGAACTAGCCCAAAGGCAACTAGTTTGAGGGAAAACAAATGAGGACTTCCAAGAGGAATGATCAGAAAAGCTGGCACATCTCATTCAGAAAGTGACCGAGGAATGCAACTGCATTAGAGACTGTAATGGTGAAATAATAAGACAAGAATGTGTGTGTGTATCTTTTGGATACATTTCTAATTTAGATATTATCTCAGTCTTCAGGATCAATGAGTTTTTAAATAGAGAAGCTTAAGTTCAAATTAGAGGAAAACAGTCTTTATAAATGAAAGAACCTTGGAAATCAATTAGTCTAGGGATTATTAAAAATTTTTCTACCCCAGAGTGACTTACAAAAATAAAACCCTAGTTAGAATTCTATCATGTAAAATGGAAAATATGGTATTTTGTTAGCATAAATTCATTTTACACATTCAAGTCTATAACTTTTACTCGTAAAATGAATCATTGAGGATAATAACATGAATAACATAAATACAACATTTAGGAATTAGGATTTATGGATGTTGGGTGCAGGCCAATCACCTCCCCCCCAGCAGTATAGTTAGTTGTACAGAATTAGAACAATGGTAATTCCCAATGATTACTAGTTCCAAATGGTACAAGTTCTTAAAAAACCGCTTCCTAGCAATTGGGGATACACATCAATTAAGCTAATTCAAAAGCTTGATGGAGAAAAAACAGTAAGGCAATTTTTATTTATCAGTATTATAAAAGTGCTTTTAGGTCTTGATAGGTAGTTCTTAAATTTGGAGGCAAATACCTCAGCCAGTTTTCATTATCAATGATCAGAAAATACTTTTCAAACATAACCTTGAACAATATAAAACCATATTAATAACATAATAATACTCAGTTTTCTGTGAGATAGTAATTTTAAGTTTCTAAACAGCTTAATTTACTTTGTTTTGCATGTTAAGTCCAGTTTCACTGCTGACACTTTAACTGCAATTTTAGGCCTGGTAACATAGGAGCCTGACATTACTGTATTTAGTTCTTTATATCAGCAAGCTACACAAACCAGCATGGCAACGCTATAGTTGAGAGTTTTAGCTAAAAGATGTTTCTATTACACAACAGTAATTTTCTGTCTCATTTGCAGTGTTTATGCTGATGCTTTGCCTCAGTGTAACCAGTGCACTTCAATATGAAAAATAAATTCTGGAGTACACCACATTTAGCATTGTTAATGACTGAAAAGTTTGTAGTGGGAAGACAAGCTTTTAACAATTTGTCTAATATTACCCAACACAAAAAAAACAGTTGCCTTTTCCACAACAAACTTTGTTATGCAAATATACTATTTGTACACATGTTGGTGATGACTTTTATGTGAATGGGTTTTTCTACCACTGCTATCACTCATCATACAGATAATGCTCCATTTTTATAAGGTTTGTGTAATCTGTTATGTGCGTTCTAAGCAGTTAAACTTTTCTTCTAATATGTCTGTGGTGTTTTATAAAATAATACATATCATTGTATTTGCCTCCAAGAACATATACAAAATGAATGGAAGAAATCAACATCTATTCACTTGCTTATTTGAAAATGTAGAAATTTTACTAATCTCAGCCTTCAAGCCAATTATTTCAGAATTTTTTACCTGTACTCGCAGATTCTATTTTTTAAAAGATTTTATTTTATTTATTTTTAGAGAGGGGAAAGGGAGGGAGAAAGAGAAACATCAATGTGTGCTTGCCTCTTGAGCACCTGCTACTGGGGACCTGGCCCACAACCCAGGCACACATGCCTGGGAATGGAACCAATGACTAACTGGGAATTGAACCAATGATCTTTTGGTTCACAGGCTGGTACTGGATCCACCGAGCCACACCAGCCAGGGTCAGATTCTATTTTACACTCTGAGGCTGGACATGGTAATCACTCTATTGCGCAAACTGTCTATCATCCTACATTTTTTAGTAATACCAACAGCAAAGGATTTACTAAGATTTTCCAACTATTAAGTACTATGAAACGTTTGAGATTTTACCTTACTTGTGAACTAAAAATTTAGCTTGCCATAGTTTCATGAATTCTGGCAGAAGACATGAGATTCCTGGGCCAGAGACAAAAGGCTTCCACACTCCCAGACAGTGTGAGCTTCATTCTGTTCTGGTCCCCTTGCCTCCCTAGTCTCACAGCACGTAACACAGTGTGCATGTACTGGGTTTCTATCAGTGCTGAGAAACCCAAAGCTCAGGAACTTGAGATTCTTATAATGGTCTACAGCAAACAAATGTGTTCAACCATTGCACATTATCTTTATTTTACTGAACAGTAAACAAACTTGCCGTGGGCCTGCTGGGAAACACAACTACTATTTTCCAAGGCCCTTTGCTATGCAGCATCTTTGAAAATACAGTCTGGAATAAAGGCTGTCAGTGTCTGTGTTTGCAAGATGAGCAGAAACATTAGAGACCCGTGGAGAATTGTCTCCTGATAGCCAATAGTGTATTTTCTCCCTTCCCCTGCACTTTTGTGATTTAATTTGAATAATTCTATGAGTACCATTTCCTTTTTATATTTTACTTTTGTCTGGAGAATCTTTAAAGTACTTCAGAGGAATCCCACACTGAAAATCACAGTTCCAGTCCAAATGTATATTCTATAATAAGGAAACTGAGGCACAAACAGGTTAAGTGGTTTGTCCAGGTCGCAGCTATTTAAATGTCAACTCCAGGAAATGAAATTACAATCAAAGCAATGCTAGATGACAGCCAAAATATCCTTTTCTTTAATCTAGAAATAGACTGTTTAAAATGTATAAGGGCAAAGACCTTGCCAGAAAAATGGATCTCAATTTGGGTTTTCCCATAAGCAATCTCTGAGACAAGAATTGGAGTACAAGAAGTTTATTTGGGAAGGGATCCCAGGAAACATCATTAGGGGAATAGGAAGACAACCCAAGATTTGTCATGAAGCAAGTTACTACTGTGGACGTCTGAAGTTTAACAGCACCAGAGAACTCTGGGAGCAAGTGCAGAACACACACCTCAGTTATGCCACCACAGGGGTGAGGGAGCTGAGGTGTTTGTCAACTGAGCCCCATCAGTCATGGGTTGAGGGGATTCTGGGAGGTGTTTATGTCCTAGCGCTTTTGCCCTGGCCAGCACTTGGTAGAATTGGCCCTGTTGGCCAGAAAAAGCCTAAAGCCAAAGTATCGCAGGTTCTGACAGTTAGAAATTAAACCTGTGGGTAGGGAAATGGTGCATTCCAAAGGAATATAGCTGGATACAAGCTGTGTCTGCTATATTGGGGGTAGCTGACCTTTATGAAAGAACATATATTTGAGCGAATCTTCTCTAGTCCTATTCTCCATCTCTGCATTTGGGTAAAGGTCTTCAAACCTAATATAGATACTGATGGACAGGGTTAAGAAGGCCATAATGAAATGGTGATTTAAGACAAGGGATTAAAGAATGCAGAAGGTACTGATCAGATGAGGAGGGAAAGCTTATTCAGATACATTTTAAAATATTGGCAAAAGAAGACTTCAAGACAGAGAAGAGGAAGTAGAGAACAAGGATAGCTAGTACAAAAAACTATGGGTATGGGCAATTCCGATTCAGGAAACTATTCAAGGGACGAAAGGGCAGTGAACAGAAAGTAGATTACAGATTCTCTTCTTAGGCCTAGACTATGGAGGGCCAGCTGAGTTAGAAACGACTCTTTGTTATAGATTAGAACAATGACTCCAGAATTCTGAGTAGAAGGATCCCTTTTTACGTACACATAATTTCCTCAAATATCTTCACATTAGTGTAGTAGTTTAAATATACTTTCATTAGAAAATCACATTACTAAAAGCCACAACGAATTCAGTAACACTGTGTACTTTATTCATCACCATAGCCTCTGCACATATTTGAAAAATAGTAGTTTATGCACATGTGATACGTGCTGGATGTGTGGTTTGCTCAGACCACAGGCTGGGGAGTGCACTGCTTCAGGACTCACCACAGTGACTCTTGGCTAGACATGAGCCGTGGTGTGAAGGTGGTTGACCAGAGGACCTGACAGGTCTACCACAAAGTTGCTTTAAATACTTGCCCAGAAAACACATCACAACAGGCCTCCCTGAGATGAACCCCCACCCTAGGAAGTCTCCTGAATTCCTTCCAATCAGCCAAGATTAGCTATGCCCTCAACATGCCTTTGTGTAGAACAATGGTGAGGAGCCTGATAGAAAGGAACCGGGTGCAGAAAAAGCAAAGTCCTTTGTATCCATAGGTGCATTATTAAGGAGAACTCTCCTTACACCACCCCCACAACTTTTATTCTCAAGTTGTACAACCCAAGCCTGCAAGGAATTAGACCTCAGATGCTCCATGGCATCCTCTGATGTCAGTAATCCTTTGTCAAGGCAGGTGTGTGTGTGTGTGTGTGTGTGTGTGTGTGTGTGTGTGTATTCTTTATAACAATTTGGATTTGTGTATGACTGTCTTAGTTTGGGCTCATAGATAATGATTTGAGTGCAAGTTATTTATTTAGTAGGTGTTATGAACCAAATTGCTAACCCCAGAATGACTAACTGTATTTGGAGATAGGGCCTTTAAAGGGGTAATTAAGGTTAAATAAGGTCATAGGGTAGGGCTCTACTTCGATATGACTGGTGTCCTTACTAGAAAATGAAGAGAGAATGGGGATGCGCACATAGAGAAAAAACTATGAGAAGACACAGCTGAAAGGTGTGCATCTGTAAGCCAAGGGGAGAAGCTACCAGAGAAATCATTCCTGTGGGCACCTTGATGTTGGACTTCTAGCCCCCCAAAGCAGTGAGAAAATAATTTTCTATTGTTTAAGCCCCGAGACTGTGATGCTTTGTTACGGCAGTGCTAACAGACTCAGGCAGCGGGTGTTTCCAAGAAGCTCCAGGAAGGCACAGGGATGTGAAGTGGGAAGGGAAGAAAAATAACCCTTGGGCCACTGTGGAGGGGAACTGAGGCTCAATACTGCTGGAGACCTCCATGCAGAGCCACATCAGAATTGTCCCAATCAGAGATAGGAAAGCTGGAGGATTTATCTACAGATGAACCTCCCTGTTGGTTGGGTTGTTGTGAGGACCGTTAGTGCCCTACATTCTGGCCTGCTCCCCACACAAGAGCCACGTCCTGAGAGGAAGAAGGGGACCCGTTCAACGAAGCTGCAGGTGGCCCTCAGGAAGGACATGGGGTGGGGCACTGACAGCATCTGCTACTGTAATTTAGATTAAACAATAGTATACAATTTTAGGTTACTTTGGTGTTTACTAAATTAGTAAAGGGTCCAGATCAATTTATTCAATAGCATTATAGCATCCCATTTTTCCCCCATCTACTTAGACTAATTGGGTAAAAGGGTAGTTTATTGGAGAGGAGCCTGCTGGCTTCCTGTCTACCTTGGGGAGGAACCTACAAACAACATGGAAATTTAAAGTTGAAAGGTGTAAGGCCAATTACACTAGGAATATGTGTGTATCAGTAACAAAGGTTTGAATGGGTAGTCTTGGCCTTAGGTGAGGCCTGATATAGAGAGAAATGGGCTTTGAGGTGAGACTGAGGACCCTGGGTAGGGAGGGGTCTAGGTAACACCATGGGGCTTCACGTATTGGAGCTGCAGCTGATTCCAGAAGGACTCACTGTGTAGCGCCAGTGGCCCAGGGGTGCTCAGACATGGGATCATCAACTCACGTACACCATCTCCAAAAGACTTCCCACAAAAGTTTTAAAAAACCACACTCTTTAACCAATTCCATTGTTCCCTCCTTCAATAAATTTGAGGAGTGACAGAAAGTTAGCCTGCAAATTTGTTAGCCAACAGGGACCATTGTTTCCCGTGGTCAAGGAAGATGCAATCCTTTTCCCTTCAATTGATGTGCTATTATTTCTGGACAAACTGAGAACTAGAAAACAATCAGGAAAAATATGGAAGCTTTTGTCTGAAAACATTGAGAGCTGTGAAGTCAGTAAGACACTGTGGGGCCAGTATCTGGGAAGGAAAATTCTTAAGGCTGTAGATTTTCATCCTCCCACATTCCACCCTTTCCAGGTTCTTCCACTCCTATGTTGGCATCATTTCCAAATGATCTACCTGCATGCGAATGCTTGTCTCAGTTTTTCTCTTTTGAATTCTGTATCAGGACGCCTGAGAAGTGGCTGTGGGTCATGAGGAGACAGAGCAGGTAGCCAGAACCTTCTTGAGGTCAGAGCAGCCCTTCTTTTGATGCTTCTTCTGAGTGAGTGGAACAACAGAACACAGGCCTTCTCTTTAACTGCAGTACAGCCAGTCTCTGCTCAGTGTCACCTCCTCTGGACAACTCATCTCCTCCTGGCAGTTTCCACTACGACCATCATGGGTAGGGTTTCGCCCACCACACCCACCGCAACACTGTGGCCTCCACAGCTACAGTCTGTCCCCCATCCACGGGCATGCCACTGCCTGTCCAGTCTTCAAAAATACAGGCTCAAGATTAATGTTTTTACCGATAAATATAACACACACAGAAGACCACATAAAGGAAATGAATGGCTTAATGCATGATTATGAGGCAAACAGTATTGTAACCACAGTCCTTGCTGGCACTCCAAAGCCACCACATGCCCCTCCCAAACACAATCTTCTCCCCCTGAGTTCCTCTTCTTTATTAGCACACAGGCATGCATCCCTAAATACTATGGTTTGCCAGCTTTTAAAAAAGTGTATTTTGGATCTTTTAACTCATAGGTTGACAGTCTGTCTGTCTGTATTTTTCTGAGCAGTGGAGGTGAAAGAACCAGATCTTACGTCCTGCAGAGTGCCCCCAGTGTGGAGTTTGCTGACTGCATTGCTGACATGGTTGGGCATATTCTCTGTCTCCTCGAATTCCTGTAAGTTGGTGGTTGCATGCAATATATATTTTCCCTCATGTCATGTCCTTGTTTAGGAACCCATTAGGTTCCCTAAACTCCTCTACCTGGTTCTCAGGTGGAGCTGCAACAAACTCTTGAATGTAGGTGGGCTTCGCCAGCCAAGAAAGCGTCTTCACTTCCACTAACACATGGTGCTCGTTTAAGGAAAGGGACTCAGGAAACATGTGCAGGAGTATATTCACTTCCACATATATGACACACTCCTTCTCTCCATTCTCTCCCTGTGTTCTTTCTCCCAGTGGTGTGTGAGGTGAGAATACCCTCCCACCCTTCTTGCTTCAGCATGTGGCATCCTTATCCTGCCCCAAGCTCCATGAAACCCTAGCAGGGCTCACTCCCTTCTCTCTGAACTCCTACGAGATCTAAAGTTAGTTCCCAAATGATGTTTCACAGTAATGGTCACCCAAAGATGCCCCCACCCTGACCTCTAGACCCCCAGACCCTGTGCATATATTATTTTACCTAGCAAAGAGACTGTGCAGAGGTGAGAGCGTGAACCTTGAGATGGGAAGGTGAGCCTGGATGCCCCAGGTGGGCCTGATTCAATCACCTAAGTCCTTAAGAGAGGATAACCTTTCTTGGCTAGAGGGAGAGAGACTAAAAAATGCAAGAGTCAGAAAGATGTATGATTGCTGGCTCGGAAGATAGAGGAAGGGGCCATGAGCCAAGGAAAGTGGGCAGCCACTAGAAGCTGGAAAAGATAGTAGATTGTCCCCTAGAGTCTCCAAGTGGTAACACAGCCCTGCCAATGCCTTGATTTTAGCCCAATGACACCAGTGTTGGATTTCTGACTCACAGAATTGTCCAATAATAAACCTGTGCTGTTCAAGCCCCTGATTTTGTATTAATTTATTGCAACTATAGGAAACTAATATTACATCCAGTTGGCTCTGAGGCCCACCTGCAGCCCGAGTCCACTTGGGTCCACTTTATGAATCACGTCCCACATCACCCTACATTTCATGACTGTGGTTGAGTGCAGATATCAGAAGTGTTCAATAAAATTAGAGTGAAATGGGGGATTATCAGGAACTCTGTTAAGAAATAAATGTGAAAGTGATTTAATAACAAATTAAAATTCATACAATGTATTGATCTTGGTTATATTTCTCAGACAACATGTGAACCAATATTTGAATGTGAGATCACAAACCACCTATTAGCTTTCTGACCTGAGACAAGTTTTGAAGCTTTTTAAGCCCCAGTTTCAATATCTGTAATATGGGGGTCACCCTGCCTTCTTCCCTACAGTATGAGCTTGGCAAGTGGTAGGAACACAATGTATGAGTAACTATATCATTAAAAATAATAACCCACAAATATTTTTAATATTGGCATTAAGAAACTATTTCTAAATAGTTGTTTTTTTAATCCTGTACTATTCCTTCCAAAAAAACCATTATTAATTGCCAATTTTGTATGAGACACTCTGGGGAATTCAAAGAGATCATTCATTCTTCCTTGTAATCAGTGTGTCGTCTTGAAGTATCGCACAGACATAAATGACTACAAATCAAGGCAGTTGGAAGTGCCCCAGCAGAGGTGAAGAACAAGAGGAGTTCAAGGGGGAGTGTTTACCTAACATGGAATGCAGGACACTGTTAGGAAGGGAGGGGCCCTGGCTGGTGTGGCTCAGTGGACTGAGTGTCAGTCTGCGAACCAAAAGGTCACTGGTTCGATTCCCAGTCAGGGCACATGCCTGGGTTGTGGGTCAGGTCCACAGGAGAGGCAATCACATCTTGATGTTTCTCTCCCTCTCTTTCTCCCTCTCTCTAAAAATAAATAAATAAAATCCTTTTAATAAAAAGGAAGGGAGGGTGCCCCAGAGTACCAAGTATTAAACTGCATAGTGTTACTGAAATACAGCCAATTTCCAGTTTAAAAATTTCCATCAGATTCTTAGGCTATAGAGCTGTTCTGAGCAATGCACCACAAACAGCAAAGTGAAAAAGGTATAAAAAGGTATCACATCACAGTGTTTCTAAAAATACTTTCTCATTAATTTATTTGTGCCTTAGTGAAGACTATGTTTATAAAAGAAACATTCTACTATTTACTTCAGGTCGACAATTGACTTTAAGTAATTGGAAACTTCATGAACTAGACACCTCTTTACTCAGTAATCTACTTTTGGCAAAAAGAGAAAGGAGCAAATGCAGGAAAACACGGGGATTTTAGCACATGGCTCTGATGTGCAGATTCTACTCAATCTTCTACACACTTAGCTCTTTAAAATGAAGGTGTGTGCTCAGAATGATGACTCTGAGGCCTTGTGGGCAAGTTTTTTAAGGTGAGATATTAGGTTCCATATATATATATATATATATATATATTTTTTTTTTTTTAATTTCAACTTGCTCTGGCTGGGTAGCTCAGTTGGTTAGAGTATCTTCCTGATGCAACAACGTTGCGGGTTCACTCCCTGGTCAGGGCCCAATAGAGAATCAACTAATGAATGCATAAATGGGTGGAATAACGAATTGATGTTTCTCCATCTTCCTTCCTCTCTCTCTAAAATCAATAAGTAAAAATTTTAAAAAAGAATCAACGATCGTGGTTCGATTCCCAGTCAGAGCACATGCCTGGGTTGCAGGCCAGTTCCCAGCAGGGGACACACCAGAGGCAACCATACATTGATATTTCTCTCCCTCTCTCCTTCCCTTCCTCTCTAAAGATAAATAAATAAAATCTTTTAAAAAATTTTAAAAAGAATCAACCTATGAATACATAAATAAGTGAAACAACAAATCAATGTTTCTCTCTCTCCCTCCCTCTCTCTAAAATCAATAAATAAAAATTAAAAATTTTAACTTATGTTCCTGCTAACAGGGCTTTCTGGCTAATCCTTAACAAAAATAAAAATTTAATTTAGTGGAACAGCTCCTTCCTGAGGCATCCTGAGTGTTTATTGTATATAATAGAAATGTTTCATAGGTGACGGTTACTTAAAGGGAGACTTCGAAATAAAAATTTGAGTAGAATCCTCTTAGTTTTTCTACAGTTATGGAGCTGTCTTAAAATTTCCTATCTAAAATCAATTCTTCCCTGCTAGTAATAATCAAAATGTAAAGTGTGATTATTTTATATTTAACTGCACATTTATATTTCTTCAAGTTTTCAAGTTATAATGTATACCTATCTCTATAGTACGTGTTCCTTGACAAAGCGCATGCTAAAGATGGGATAGTGTTTGAACACACTTACTTTCCTCTAATTTCCTTTTTACCGTAAATTGCACCCAACTTTATGGTATTTGGGGTATGTATAAACTTTACCCTTTGTATTTGTGATTAAAAAAAACCAATCCTCTCAGCCACTGAGAGATGGATTTCATGGGTCTCTTGCCTTTTTTATTGTGTGTGGCTTTTTTTTTTTACTTTCAAGAGGTAAAGAGTAGGTACTTAGGTCTTTGGTTAAGAAATTGCCAATTATCATCTTAAGGTTCATGTTTCTGTCCCTTATACTTATTAAGGTAATGTAGATAAAATGAAATTCTTAAAAGTACAAGCCCACCACCATATAGTTTGAAATTCTTATAGCAAGCTCATAAAGACCCCCTTTTAGGTCTCTTCACTAATGCTTGCAAGATCTTCGTTCCCTTTGGCGATTCATAAGGGTGTGGGATTTGGGGCCATCATTAAAGATCGATTAAGTGCCTGTCCCCTCATGGGTGTGCAGAAGGAGCAGCTGGCGCTGCAGAGGAAAATCAGACTTGGCCCTGCCCTCAGGGGTTTATATCATGCTAAGGCGGGGGGCTCAACTGAGGAGCCTTAAGACTTGTTACTGTAATGAAATATTTAGAGCACCAATAGCTACTTTTCCAGCAGAAAGTCAACTGAGGGCAGGAACTGTGACTCGCTCAGTTCTACCTCCTGTAGAGCATTCTCCATGTAGTAAGCTGGTGATAAATATTCATTAAATTTAACTGCATGTACAGAAACAGAACTGTTTATTCCTCACGAACCAGTTATCCCCACTTTGCTCTTTCTGCTATTGGTGGCATCGTCTTTGCAGCTCCCCTCATCCGAGTGCTCAGGTTATGTTTGATGCCTGTTCTCCTTGCCCTGCACATCCACTCAACTGTTGCTTCCTGGTGAGCCTTTTATCCCAATTTCTCCTAGACCATTTTCCACCATATACTTTGGGTTATTACTTAAGTAACACAAACTCCTAACTGTTAGGCATTCTTTGGTGGGTGCACCCAGTGAGTTTTCCTGCTGCCAGGCCCAGATGATGCCCACACATTGCGCATCTCTTCAGGATCCTCTCCCAGCGATGCGTCTATCGCCTCAGCTCCATTTAGGCAACTGGGGCATCCCCTATTTCCACGAGTCCTCACACACTCCCCCTCTCTGTCCTCAGGTTCTGAGCTTCCTCCACTGGGAATTTCTTCCCTGTCTGTCTCCACATTTCAAAATCCTGTAGTCTGCAACATTCAGGGGATTGGGCTGCAAAAAGAGCAAGTACCTCTGGCTGCCTTAAGCAGAACAGAAATTTCCTGGAAGGGTAGTGAGTAGCCTGCAGCGGGGCTGGAAAGGCTAGAAGAGGGAAGAACTTAGCATGTTAATGAGCTCTGTGGGAAAATTCTGGGTCACCTCCAGCAGGAACAAACTGAATTTCATCCTCCCTCCTCTGTGCTACCCTCTCCAGTTTCAAAGTCCTGAGTGGGAGGGTTTACTGGCCAGTCCAAGGCCACTTACTCTTAAGGGTCTTCTGAGAGTGGAGAGAGAGAGGACCCCTCTGTCTCCTGCCAAGGTCAGGCAGTGGTCTCCCTAAAACCAGAGGGAAGGCTGGATTCAGGGCAGCCAAATATGGTAGCTTCCCACTGTGTTGCCTCTCAAGGTTTATTTCTAATGCCACCACCTAAAACTTAAAGCCACTTCTGATTCTCAGAATATGTCTTGTTTGATACTTTTTATATTTAGCTTTATGTTAGTTATTTGTATAGTTGGTCTTCTATTTCCCTCAATATTTAAAACTCAATGTCTCCTGAACTGATTCTTATGCCCTACAAATAGAAATATACTCAATATGTTCAATTGAATGGATGATTAAGATAGAAGGTTATGAAACAGCCAATGTGTTTTTCATGTGCCAACTATACAGATGAGACACGTTTACATGATCTCATTTAATCTTCACAACTCTGTGCTTTCCTGTCCGAGGCCCAGAGGGGTCAAGGGATCTGGAGCCACAGGCTCTGGGGCAGGCCATGGGCCTTTTAAGTTTGACTGATACAGCCCCCGCAACCTCGTCTTGTTTTTCCTGTAAGTCCAAGGATTGGGGAGGCGAGTGGGTGGGGGCAGGGGGGCTGTTGCTGAAGGGAGCTCTAAGGGGAGAGGAGGACACAGGGAATTCCTCACTGTGTCTGTACTGTAAGGGGAGGAAATTAAGTGGGACTGAGGGCCCACAGCAGAGAGTGACTGAAGCAAATAGCTTATGTCAGGGCAGAGTAAATAAAGAGATACTTATGGCAAGACTGGATTTGTAAAATAAATCTGAGATTTTAAGATATGTGGATATGTGGATATGATTTTAGGGGAAAGGTTTATGCTTTTTGCACTTCTAATGTGTCATTATTGAAGAAGTTTTAATGGTAAAACAAACACGGGCATGCGAATGGAATAGAATGCAGAAACATACATTTTTAGATCAAACATCATCTTCAAAGAAATGTCTCCCTGTGCTGGGCCCTGTGTTGAGTTGAACGGTGGGCCCCAAAGAGGTTTCCACCTGGAACCTCTGAATGTGACCCTATTTGGAAAAGGTGTCTTTCTAGAAGTTACAAGGGAAGGGTCCGAAGATGAGATCATCCTGGATAAATATCCTTGTAAGAAGAAAGGGAGAGAACACAGAGGAGACAGAGCCACGTGAAGACAGAGGCAGACACTGGAGTGATGCTCACACAAGCCAAAGAACATCCGGAGCCCCCAGAAGCCGGAAGAGGCAAGAAAGGACTGTCCCCTAGAAACTTCAGAGAAAGCATGGTTCTGCCAACACACTGAGTCCAGGCATCTCACACCCTGGCTTCCAGAAATCAGAGGTAACAAATTTTTCTGTTTTAAGTTGAAAGCGATTTGTTAATATGGCCCTAGGAAATAATAAATATAGACTTCTTATGGACTTCTTCAATTCCTCAGCCTTCCTAAAAGTCCACACTCAGGCCTTATGCTATCAGAAAACTTCTGAGGAACTGTGTGGGCAATGAGGAGACTTAGTAAGTTCTTCAACAGGGGAGGCATAAGATAGAAACAATTTTTAGGAAGATCAGTATGCTGCTGATATTCAGTATAAATTTGGGGGTTGGGAGGAAGTGAGTAAACGGGAGACCAGGTGGAAGGCAGTGGGTACCAGAGCTTTAGAGTCAAGTATGTGTGGTTCTGATTCCAGCTCTTTCACTTACTGTTTCCATTTTTTAATGTGTAAAAAAAGATAATAATATCATGTATGATTAGAGCTGATATATGTATATATATATTATGTATACATATATATATAAAGAATTATATATATATATATATACATAATATATATATAAAGAATTTAAAGGAGGTACATTATACGTAATGTTATTAATCATATAAAAATTAAGATGTGGCCCTGGAGATGGAAAGGAAAGTGCGAAGAGATATTTAAGAATCGCCAACACTCAGAATCATTAAGCTTTAGATTGAGAGGGATCCCAAGGTCATCTAGAGCCCTTAGAGCCTCACTGTGCCTGGGGAGAGTTCGGAGAATGGGAAGGAAGAAGTGAATTATAATGAGTTTTCTTCCAGGAGCTGAGGTGCCAGGTGGTCTCTTGGCCAAACCTGAGGAGGTTTGGGAAGGAAGAGTTAGTTTGGGGAAGAGATTAAGTGTCATTCTGAATGTGGAGAGTTTGAAGAAGTGATGATAAGCCAGGCAGACGGACAGCAGATAAGCCAGGCAGACGGACAGCAGATAAGCCAGGCTGAGGAGAGTTCTCTAAGGCTACAGACCTGGGAGGTAATAACTAAACATCCAGGCTGGAAGCATGCAAAACATGATCAACGCTCTTTAAGATAAAAATGCACATAGCAGAATAAGAACAAAGGGCCAAAACTGCTTTGGGATATTACCATTAGGAGTTGGGAGGACAACATGCCCTACAAAAGAAAGAGATGGGTGGGTCAGAAAGGTGGATAAATGAAAAGATGACCAAGTTTCAGGAAGTAGCAGAAATGCCATGTGCTTCAGAAAATTGTAAGATAAAGACTGAGGAAGAGACTTTGGGTTTTAGATGGAGAATGTATTTGGTGACTTTACAAAGAAGCAGAGAAGGAAAGTCTGGGTCAGTGTTGTTATACCTATTTTGAATAAACTAATTTAAAATTGGGCCAGACCATTGACTGTACTTCTGCTCTCCTTATCATAAGAAAGGTTTTCGAAAAAGGATGGGCTGAAATAGTTTCTTTTCCAAGGTCAAAAGAAGGAGGCTGTCCCTATTCCTTGGTCTTGGACCCATCCCTGCTCAGGACAATGCACTTCCTTCCAGCTAGTGACTTGTTGAGTGCTCCCCACTGCCAGAGACTTACATAGGAGCTAGCTGTTTCAGGAGCTAAAGTTAATAAATAAAAATTTTTAAAAAGAATCAACCTATGAATACACAAATAAGTGAAACAAATTGATGTTTCTCTCTCTCTCTCTCTCTCTGTCTGTCTCTGCCTCTCTTCCTTCCCCTATGAACTAGGTCATTATCTCCCCATTCAGAAGATTTCAGGTAGGTTAAGAAAGGTTCTACATTTGAAGGAGATAGTCAAACACTCAACTGTGACTTTAAATTATACTGGCTCTCATTGCCCTCCTCTGGTACTTCCTTTTGGGAACAAGGCAGAGGATAAGTAATTCCAATGATACTGCCATGTCACCTGGGTAAATTATTATTATCTAGATAATAACGAGAAGCCAAGAGCCTAAGAAAGGATCTTATTCACATGGAGCCAGGCTATTCTCCCAAGAAATCAGAGTCATTTGAATAGCAGGATTTCCTTCTGGGAAGCCATATGGGAAAGAGCTTGCAGAACAGACATCTGGATGCATGTACCTGTGAAAGGGAAGCTTGTTTCTTGGGGAACTTCCTCTTGGGGTTAATATTTCAAGTTCGTTTATAGGTAAGCCACTACGTGTGATCAGGTGACCAGACCAGTCCCACTACTGGTGACAATACTAGACACAACTGCTTCTGGGACCCACATTCCTGCAGCTTCTCACAGGATTCTGACCTGTGCTTGTGCTTCAGCTGGACTCCACCCATGGGAGGCAGCAGAGATTGGGTTTCCTTTCCTCCTCTTCAGAAGAGCTTCCGATGAGAGTGTTGGAGTAAAAAAGTGTGTGGTTGGGAAAGTAAATAGAGAATAGGCAAATAAATAAATATGCCCACAAGCAATTACAGAGAGGAAGTGACATTTTTATGGAAGTCACTTTTCTGATGGACAACAGGCCTGCTTTGCTGAGTGCCCTGGGAATAATTCCGGGAGGGGGGCAGTCCCCAAACTACTAGAGCGTCGAGGCAAGAAAATCAAACAAACAAAAAGGGGATGGGAAGGCCACCCACCGGTCACCGGAGGCTGGAAATTGTGGTCTTTATTTCCGCTCTTTCCCTTCAACCTCATCCTTGCCTCCCACTCCCCATGCAAGTCGTTTGAGGAGTGGGGACCCTTCCACCCCTCGGTTCCAACCCCGCGCTGCGCTCCAGGAGGCTGGGTGGCTGCGCGCCCCGCGGGCTGACGGTCCCCGAGCGCAGTCCTGCCCCGGCGTGGCCACCAGCCGGGGCGAGTGCGGGCCTGAGGCGGCCTGCCGGCCCCCAGGTGGGTCTGTGCTCTTACCGCTCGGGCGGGCGGGGCGGGGCCGGACCCTGGGCGGTGTCACGGCGCAGCTGGGAGGAGCGGCGGGAGGAGGGGGAGGAGCAAGGAGGGGCGGGCGACCAGCGCCGGGGGAGGGGTCGCCGCCGCTGTGGGGTTTGTCAGGCCCGAGCCGTGCGGTGGAACGGGCGGCGGCGAGGCTCGGCGGCGGGCGACGGGAGGCTCGCGGCGCCCGGGCCGGCGGGGTCCGGCCGGGCCGGCAGCGTCCGCCGAGCGGCGGGAAGAGGTACCGGAACAGACAAAGAGCGGCGCCTGGGAGGGCGCGGCCGCCGCCCCGGGACCCGCGCCGCTGCCCTCCGGCCTCGGCTGGCGGTGGGAGGCAAGGTAAGCGCTGCCGGCGGGCTCCGGGCGGGGCCTGCAAACTTGGGCCGCTCGGCGGAGTTGGAGTGCGGCGGGCTCGCGGGACGGGGCGCACCCGTGAAGGGGCCAGGGAACCGGTCCCTTCCGCGCCCCATCAGTGCCCTGGGCCCTGCCGCGGCCTGGCCCCGTAGCCGCGGGCTGCCGGCACCTCCTGACTCCGCACCTTCCCCCCTCTAGCCCGAGGCTCACCCCCGGGAACGGGGGCTGGGGAGATGGGCGCCGCGGAGGGCGCGGACCGGGGCAGGGGCCTGGTCGGCGAGTTCCTCGGACTGGAGACCCCTGCGCGCGCTGGGAGCGTCTGGCCTGCGGGCTGGCGGCTGGCCCGGGGCTCTCCATGGGACTGTGCAGTGGCCGAGGTTGCCGGTGCGCGAGACCCTGGGAAGAATAACGGCGAGTCGCCCAGTCCCAGCGCAGGGGCGCGGGAGGCCGAGCGCGGTCTGCAGAACTTACTGTGTTTTTTGGAACTGTTTATGATCCTTCACAAAGGTGCTGTCACATCGCATAAAGGAGATTCTCGCTTGGGCAAAGGCGCTTTGTGCCGGGTCTGAGGCTCTGTGTTCTGTCCCAGATTTACAGGATTCATACAACCACCTAAAACAAAGTTTCTCATTACACTCTGCCCTCTCGGTTCATTCAGGGCAATTTAACCACCAAGTGGTTCTGGGAGAAATTGGTGTGTGACTTTTAAGACATTGACTGGAACTCGTGTGAGTGCAGTTAGGGTATAATTCTGTGGAGGGGTTTAATTTGAAGAACGCTTTAATTTGTATACAATAATGATCGTGTTGGAAGGTCTGCGAAGGATTGATTCTAGGGGTCCCTGACTGTTGAACATCAAGCTCCTGACTTTAGTATTGTAGCAACTTCAGGGACAAAGCAGGAACGTGTTTGGAGTCCGCGCTTGCCTCTTCAAGACAATTCAGTTGGCAGTTTCCCCTGTATTTGGCTTTGTTTATTTTGCCAACAGGTTTAAGGCTGAGTCTGCCAAGTTTGCCTCTGTATGATGGGGTGAGCAGATCCCAGTGCTAGGGGCTGAGGACCCTAAACCCTCACGAAGACCCATTCTTTCTGTTGACCCAAAAGGAAACTGAACCGAGGGAGGCCCTTGGGCGTGGCTTGTCTGGGTCTCACAGGTAGGGGAAGCCCTTCCTGTTCCAGGCCCAGAGCTGGGCTTCTCTCCCATGTCTCCGGAAGAGGCTTCTCTCCCATGTCTCCGGAGGGGATTTGTTAGGAATGAGAGTAATTTGGGGTGACTTTCGTATTTTTGATGTCACCAGCAACAATGCTTTTCAAACCTTAAAATGGCTAAAAATGAAATTTTTAGTCATTTTAAAAAGCAGACCCTGGGGTGCTTTAGCCTATCACAACATATCTAAACTTTGTTCCTGAACACTCCTTACCTAGTGTTCCTAGATAAACTGGTAAATTAGTAACAGGAATCAAACACCTGAGGCATTTATCTAAAAAGAATGGCAGTCCGTGGACATGTGTAGAAGAAATGGACTTCCTGCGGAGATTGCGCTGGAAATACAGTTTTTAGGTTATTGGAACAGGGGTTTCCCAGAAACAGGTGCTAACCATGCTTGTGAAGCAGTGACAACAAGGGAAAATCCTATCTTAATATTTCTCTCCTTGAGGTTGGTTAGATGTAGCTTTGATGGAAGAAGATGGCAGGATCTTAATGGTTTTCCCTCTGCAGCTGCTTGAGGCTGAAATTGAGAACTTTAAGCAGTGGTAAGCTTCTGGAAGACTTTGACTCAGCTTGCTCTTCTGGAGGCCCCACCAGGGCTCAGAGCTTCTCAGCTGCCACATAAACACTCACCAGGATTGATGATTGAACAAAGTATGAAATTGGGTGGCAAATTGCTGTCCAGAGAATTGACTTGCTGCACAACTCCCTCTGCCCACTTGTGGAGAAGTGGGTGGAGGCTGGTTTAAGGTGCATTCCAGGTAGCTGTCTGTTTCCAGGCTTTGTGTTCTGCTTTATTATGTATTACATACTTAAATTCCCTTCATCCTGCTCTCTTGGACCCTGCCACATTCTCAACCTCTGTCATTTGCATTGGCAGGATTATCAAGGTTTTCCCACAAACAGATATTATATATACAGTATTTGAGAAAAGAGCTACACCCACATTAAACATACCAGAAACCTTCCTTGCATGTGCACAAATTGGATAACCTTTTAAAATATCATAAAGACTCCCTGATTGCCCAGAATGACCTGAGTCCTTTACTTGCTCTCTCGCATTAGGTTAATTTGCCTTGGTGAGATGAGGCTGTATTGCTCTCTGGGACACATAAGCTAACTAACCTGCAGTGTACCCCTGGGGGTGGTGGGGAAAGGCTTCAGTCATCCCATCTCAGCCTTAAAAAATGAGGTTCACTGGCTGAAAAGCTGAAGATTGCTTGCAGGGACTGGGAGGGCAGTGGACAATGTTTGGAGAAACTAGTAGTAAGCTAACTTTTTTTTTTCCCACAAGTGAACTGGAAATTCCCCAGAAGTTACCCTAGAGGCCTAGGAAATTAGTTTTCCCATCTGGAGGGTTTGCAAATGGGGCTTTCAAATTGCTTCTCTTTCCTAAAATGAATGATGGAAACCCTCCATGGCATGTTTTCAAAGGGCCTAAGCTAAAAATGATATCACGTAGCATGTTGTTGAATGTTTGAGGTAGGGCAACTTAGAAGGCCGTCAAGACAGCCTTTTAATGGATTATCAAAAATATGCAGCTAAAGTAAAAATAGTTTCTTATTTCTTTAGGCCACTTTAGTAACACAGTTTTAAAAATTAGACTTTTTTCTTGTGTTCTACTTTGAACCAGTCCCAAAGTATGTATATTTATGAAGGTATAATCAACATTAGCAAGTTATACCCTCCCCCCAACACACACAAACACACAGGATTGATCACAGTCTGCCCTAACATTTCTTTGTGTTTGTACTTTATGCACATGGATGCCCAACAAATCCTGATTGAACAAATGAATATTACATTCTGAGCCTGTTGACTTATTGGGGCTTTGGGTTCCTATTGACAAGGAGTAATAAAAGAAGGAGAACCTGTGATTAGAACCTCTTTGACATGGTAAAAGTTTTCAACCCCAGGATATGCAGATAATGGGAGAATTTGGTCTGGTGGCTTCTTTATTTGGTAAATTCTGTCAAATCAATCACTTTTGTCCTTAACCTAAACTTTAAAAAAAAGGTGAATAAACAAAAGTAAAATGAAAAACAAACCCAACTGTGTAATTAGCTGTTGGATTTGCTAAATACATTACTTTTCAGTAGATTGCCTGTCTGTCCCTGTCAACCTGAACTGGAAACTCTGGGCAAAGTATTGTTACGTTGGCCTGGTAAGTTAGTTATTTAGTGTTTAGTGACACCTTACTTCATACCTTTTGTATTTTAATCTTTTTAAGAAAGGAAGCTTCAAGTGCACTCAGAGTTTAAATGCTGCAATTTCCTCTTTTGAGACAGTTTTGGAAAATGGAATGGTTTTGCTGGTCCGTGGTTAATGAAGATCTAAAATGCCATAGATAAAAATTAAAGATGCTAATGTTAGTAATGGTAAATTCCAGTTTACAAATTGCTTTTCACATATGCCATCATATTTAATATTTGAAATGATGTGGTAAAATTGGCCCTATCCTCATGTCGGTGTGTGGAGACTAGAGCTTGGAGAGTACCAAGGATGACAAATCTTGAACTTGGGTGTAAGTCCTTACATGGGCACTGTGCACACCTGCTAAACAGGCATCTAATAAGGAACACCAAAATGGTGCTGGGTAAAGTTATTTTTATGAGGCTACTGATCTACTAGCATCACACCCAGATGGAACAGCGTGTCATAGACCTTGTGCTTTTGTTGTGCTGCAGATGTGAACGGATGTTGGTGGCAGCCGATTCTACATTTCAGTTGACTCGATGAAGATGAGCCATTTCAGGGGAGCCGACAGGAGCAGGATCAGGGAACTTTTGTCCTTCATTGTTAGGAGCCAGCAAGTTGAAGAATGTTTATTCCTATTTGTGTGCCTCTTGGTGAGCTTAAGCTGCCATCACAGAACACCATAGACTGGATGTAAAACAGAAATCTATCACCAGTTCTAGAGGCTGGAAGGTCCAGGATCAGGGTGCTGGTATGTTTGATTATTGGTGAGTCTCTATTCCCGGCTTGTACATGGCCACTTTCTTGCTGGGTCCTCACAGGCACATTCTTCTCTGGTGTCTCTTCTTATGAAGACACCAGTGTTCTGTTGCATCAGAATCCCACTCTTATGACCTCATGTAACCTTAATTAACCCCTTGAAGGCCCTCTTTCCAAATACGTCACATTGGGAGTTAGGGACCAACTTATGAGTATTGGGGGGACAGTTCAATTCGTAACTGATCAAAAACAAGGCTGGTTATACTACGAAGTCCCGTTGCTTCCTTCACCCAGATTTGGATCTGCATATTTGAGGACACCAGCCAGGGCTTGTGACAGCAGTGGGAGTGACAGGGGAGTGAGGAGGGAATAGAAGTTCACTGCTCGTCAGAGGACCTGGAACTAGAGAAGCAGCCTTGGCATGGGCTTCCAGGCTCTGGTCAGGTTTTAAGTCGAATGATGTAGAGATAACAATGTTGAGTTAATTCCATTTATGGATGCTGACCCTTAGCTTGTGTGGCATGTTAACATATGGATTCAGCTGCAGGCATTTTGTTTTTGGATTAGGGTCATGATATAATATGAGATCTGTAGAAAGTGTTGGATTTTTGGTGGACATGGAAGTGTATCCTGGTCCTGGATGAATAGAGCAAAGTGAGAGAGCAAGGCTGGTGGTCACCTGGGGCAGAGGCCATCCACTCTGGGCTGGCTGTTGCTGTGACCACGGCCTTCACCATGGGAGTGCGTGTCCCTTCAGTGGGTGTGCCTGGCAGTGCCTGTAAAGTACACCTTGAGCAATGCGTGAATGCATCTGACCTAGGCCAGTATGAGTGGATCGAGATGATTGCACAAGGGTGGGGGAAATGTCTATGTGACTGGCAGCTCTCCAGCTCAGATGTGTGTGTTCATTCACAATTCACTCGTTCAGTCACTCTGTCATTCATATGAATTATCCAACTTTTTGCTGATAATTTCCACCTGAAAGTCTGAATGGCACAAGCTATATGCACCATCTTCTGACTTGCCAGTCTTCTCAGTGTTCCATTGTCTATTCAACTTGGTCATCCTTGAATTCTCCCTCACCTGCTAAGTCTAAATCATATTGATTTTACGTTCAAAAGATCTCTTATATCTCAGCCCTGCTGAGCATTTTATTTATTCTCTCACTTGGACTATCAAAATACCTTTCTAACCACTCTTGCCAATTCATTCTGCTCACTGCACCCTAATATTCAGGTCTGGCCATAGTCTACATTGGTGGCTCTCTGCTGCCCTGAGATCAGTGTCCCAAGTCCTCGGTGTTCTCTCGGCTTGAAGATATGCGCCAAGCCACTATAGTCACCTGTGGCTACACCCTAAATGACAGTTTGCTAATTGTGATTACAAAATGCCAAAATTTATGAGTTTCTGCCGATTCAGTGTTTACCCTTGTCATGATGGTGCCCCAGTCATCGACAGCTCTGTGCCTCGGCACTGTGAGCCCCTTGCAGCAGGAGAGAGACTAAGTGCGCAAAATGCTGTGTGTCTCTTTCAGCATGGAGTGTTTCCCTGGAAATGCCCTGTGAGGTGCTGGGTTGTCAAGAGCACTACTGTCCTACTGAAAATAATGAGAGTCACAAATGTGAGCCACAGACGTGATTTTAAATGTTCTAGTAGCCACATAAAACATGTAAAAAGAAACAAGTGACACTAATTGTCATAATATATTTTGTTTTACCCAATAAATCTATTTTTATTTCTATATGTAATTCATATAAACACTATTTGTGAGATAATTCACATTGTTTTATTTGTGTCAAGGCTTTGAAATGACTTATATTCTACACTTACGGCATACTCGTGCCCTCTCCTTACATTCGGAGTGTTAGGTGGCCACGTGAGGCTAGTGGCTGCCTGCTGGCGATTGCAGGTCTGTACATTTTATATGATTTAAGCTTCATTTATTCTGTATTTTTGAAGGTAAGATAGCTAAAAAAGGAGTAGTGGAAACAACCTGAAGTAAAAATAATTGCCATTATTATTCTTCATTGATAGAGGTATAATCTGTGTAGTTGTAAATAATAATGTATTTCATGCACTCAAACAATTTTAGAGTACTAAAATCAGATTTGGTTACATATAATGAAAATACCTCATACATTTTACAGATATTTTAAAATGTTTTGAATTCCAGAGGTTAAATTATCGATGTAAAATAACTCACTTGGGTATTGGTATTCAATATATTTCTAGTACATGTTAAGTTCTTAATTTATAAGTACAGAAGCTAAAATTATGTATTTTCTTTAGTGATCATTAGTTTCTCCCCTAACACACAGCCTATATCACACATTGTAATTATTGTTCTCAGTATTGTACACAAAATAATAACTCTTTGAAGCCTCTCAAAGAGTTATTATTTTTAAAAATTAGTGTGGTTACTTTATAGATCAGGACATGGAAGAGACATAGGTTACCTTGCCTAAGGTCACAGCTAGTAAGAGTACGTAGCAGATCTGTGACTCTCAAACTCAGACTGTCCGACTTCTGAGTCTCCTCTTATCACTAAGTTAGGTCACCATCTCTTCAGTAAAATGTGTCTGAAAATACATAAACAGAACTGTAAACTTTTATTATGGTACACGATTTGAGAAATATTGATGGGAAGTCATTGATCAGGAGTGGAACCCTTCCAATCAGCTAAGAGGTGGAGGAAACCCTGAATTTTGGATGAACTTAACGAATAATTGAGCTACTCCAGTCGTCCCACAGGGGTAGCTATGGAAGCTCACGGGAGCATTATAGAATGCAATTGACCTTGCTGCTTCTCTCTTCCGGCCCCTCCCTACACCTACCACAGACTGGTGGTCCTCAAAGTGGCTAACTCTCCAGCTCTGAGATGGCTATTGGCGTTCCTTGGACGGCTCCTTAAACCTCAAGTCACTGGACCCGCCCCAGAATGTGTGATGCAGAGGTCTGGAATGGGGCCTGGGAATTTGCTTTCCTGATGAGTTCTCTGGTGATCTGTGTGGGAGCAGGCTCCACCCAGTGAGAGCTATTGCTGAGGGATTTGCGCAGTGATCGGGTGACTGAAGAGGTTTTCTGTTTTATGGTAACAGTGTTTAATTTGAGAGTGGTCTGCAAGTACCACTAGCCTGCTCTACAGGTACTATCTCACAGGTCTTTACGGTTGTGCCCTTTCATAAAGAGCTGTGGTTAGGTCCCCACCCTATCTCTACCACCATGGAGACTGAAGAAGCAGGAGTGAGTGCGGGAGACCCTTGAGGAGGCCATTTTTAGCTGCAGCTATTTTTCCTTAATGAGCTACTGTTAGTAAAGGGAAGGTGGGTAGGTAGGTGCTTGCAGAAAACCTGGGAGCCCAACATATCAGATATTTTTCCTTTGTGCTCCTATGACATGTGTGCAGGTCCTGAAGCAGCTTTCAGTGGGTCCTGAAGATCCCCAAGTGGCTTTGGAAATGTCCTTCTCAGGTCATGAGAGAGGCCAGGTCAAGTCTCAATCCGGATTTTTGGAAGATGGTTATTACAAGACTCCAGTGGGACGGACCTTCTACCATGGCTGCCATTCCCAGTGAATTTTGTAGTGCCAGAGCATCCTAACCCTACCCTTCTGTTTTTGGAAGACTCTTGTAGTCATCAAAGTGGTGGGCAGCCTTCCCCTGCAGCAGATGGACCTGACACACAACCAAGAGTCTGGTGCTTCTGCTGGGGCAGGCTGCTGTGTCCCAAGACATAGGGACACGGTGGTTTTCGGATGGGCTGCCACTTGGGCAGTTTCTTTCAACTCGTAGGCTTAGATTTGCAGTGAAGCTGCTTCTCATGTGGCCAGCTCCGTATGTGTAGCATGTTTCAGGAAGAGTAGCAGCAAAATTCATTTTCTTCAACTTGATAATTTCTCGAACAGTGGTGGGGCAGCCATGAGTGAGAAATGTTCAAAGAAGGTAAGGTCATAGTGAAACGTCTAAGAAGGCGCCAGTGGCCATCTGATAGGACAAAGCTCATCAGTGTCCAGGGTGATTTTCCTTAAAGGACGTGCCTCCGTTTAATGTCTTAGAAATTTTGGTTGAGTTTTTAAGGATGTCTGCAAGTCAACAAATATTTATTTGAATTGTGCCACTTATGAGGCTGACTATAGAGAGAAGCTTGCTCTCTTTCCCTCTTTTCAGCTATATTCATTTCAAGAACAACCACTTCCAAAGCTTGTGTCCCTGTTTTCAAGTCTGTGTTTGTGAGGTAGGGGTCTGGATTGGTGGTAAACAGCTCTCTGATTGCTCTGAGTGGTGGATGCCAGCCTGCGGACACTGACATAAAATCTGTGAGCTGCTCGAGTATTTTTAAGAGAGCAAGAAATAACAAGGAGTTAGGGAGTTATTATATAGACAGTTTCAGGAAATTTGATATAGATAAATAGTGAAACTGTTCAAACTTTTTTTGAAGAAACGTATTTAGGAGCAGAACCTGGTGAAACAGATAAAAAAAAACCAGGTTTTTCTTTTGGGTCTCCCCTCTGGGTTTCACAGTATGTGACTCAATTAATGTACTCCCCCAACCCCCGACCATTTACTTAAGGTCGTCTGTTTACCATCTGTCTTCGTTATCTGAACTCACATGGTTTTCCCTTTAATATGTTTTAGTTACTGCCTTCTTTGGACCTGCCTAGCTTGTATTTAGAAGTTCTCCTTCCTTTATTAAGCCATCTTTCTTGCTTCATTCCCTTCTTGTAGTTTCCTTAGTAGGTCTGTTTTCCATGATTCAGTAGACATGACCCAGTGGTGTCTATACAGAAACTCTGCCATTACTCTCTACAGAAGCGGTAGAGTTCTACTGTCCGAACTCTCATTTTGGGCCGTGCGTGGATGGAACTGTAGTTCAGCTGATCCATCATAGATTCAGACTCTAGTGTGTAATTTCTGCTTAACCTTGACTCAGCCCTACTCAGGAAAGCTGAGTCCCCCTTCCAAAAACAAAAAGTAGATTCTCTTTTCATTAATGTCTCAGGTCGGTGAGGGTTATGTGTTGAAGGAAAAAAATACGTTTTCAACATACTGCTCATTAATATGTACAAATTCCCATTTATTCTTGGATCTTACTAGCTGTTAGGTTTGGATTAAGGAATAAAATTACAAATACAAAAATACCTTTTTAAATGTTAACATTTTAAAAACTTAATTGAGATTTGAACCTTTACTTCTATATATAGATTATTGGTTCTCAACTGGGAGCAATTTTGCTAATATGGATGCGTGGTCATGTCTGGAGACATTTTCTTATTGTCCTTACTGGGCGTGCTTCTGGTGTCCAGTGGGGACAGGCCACAGATGCTGCTGAGCATTTTTACAGTATACAGGACTGCCCCACAACAGAGAATTACCTGGCCCCAAATGGCATTGCCTCAGCAGCCTTGATAGAACTAAGTGATGCTCTACTTTGCTTAAACATCTACATAAATTAATGACACATGTCTTCTTCCACATTGTCACCCTTTTGGAGATTTTTTTCCCAGTTTTATAAACATGAAAAATAATACCTATTTAGAGAGTGAAACTATTTAACATCTTTTCAATTAAATGTGTAAAGGAGATACTTTAATATAACTGACTTCTATGGTTTATCTGTAATATTGTTAGTGATAAAGTATGGCATACATTGCCTTTTTATTTCCTATTTCATATTTGGATGATATAAATGTGAAATGCTGATTTGTGAGGAACATTTTAATATCTTGCCAAACTGTGATAAAAACTTTTTTCCCTTAGAATGTTCACTTACAAAGAAGTAATGCAGGCCCCTTATAAATTTCTTTTAATAAGTAATTGACTTCCAGTGTTTGGACTAATCAAAGATATCTGTTTACTTAGCTTGAAAACCTTACAATTGGTGACTGAGATATATTAAAAAAATATTTTTGTTATTACCAAAGTTCATGAGTCTAGGTTCAGCTTCATTATCTTTGAGCTGGTCACATCTGTAAGTTTTCAAATGTGCTTCCTTCTTTGTATAGTTCTAAAAAATAAACTCTTCAGAGGAGAGAGAACAAAAATACCACAAATTAGACCTTTTCCAGGGGAAGGAAAAGGAAAATGATAATTTGGCTGTTAGTCTCTGACTCCCAGGTCTGGGTTAGTGGCAGAGCTGCCTGTTAGCTGGCCTGGAATAGGATGTTGGTGCCCACACTTCCTTCTCCATAAGCAAGCTGCTCTGACAGAGTCAGAGCAACCTAGACATTAAGAAGGCTGTCAGTTAGAAGTTTCCTTGGCTTTATGTAGATCTAGTTTGTGTGAATCATTTCCTGTTGGATTGCCCTTCGTTTTCACTTGGTAGCTTCTTGTCTCCTCTCTTTTTGTTTTGTTACCAGGATTAATACCACACCAATACTTTATAAGTTTGTCAACTAATCTTGGTGGAGTTAAAAATACAGTCACTCTTTTCTTTTTCTCAATCCTCCCATGCTCAGGCAAAAGACCTCTGAAAAATCCATGGTAATTCTGGACAGACTTAATTCTGGATTTATGTGCTATAAACAGTATAAACATCTGATTCTCATTGGTGCCTGCGTTGTCTCTTATAGCATTGGTGGGGGGAGGCCAGTGTGGATATTCAGCCATTGTGTAGATGGGAACGGGCGTCACAGGGCACAGTGATTGGCCCACAGGGGTCTCACTGGTGTGCGGTCAAGGAGAGGCCTCAGGCCTGGGGTTTCTGTGAGATGTCCCAAATCTAGAGTTGGAGACCCTGGACTTCATGCAATAGGGCCTTGGAGTGATTATTCAAGGCTCCTTCCTCAAAATAAAATGGTGTGAATGCTAGCATTAGTTACTGCCACATACTAAACAGAGCTAAAACAGAAACACCAAATTCAGTCACCTCTGCAAAATACTTTTGTACCAACTTCTCAAAATGGCGCAATGATTTGGGAACTGGATTAGGCAGAAGTCAACAATTTCGTCTTTTATTTATATCATCCAAATATGAAATAGAAAATAAAAGTCAAGTAACTTCTTGACTTTTAATGATAAGAGGAGCTGGATTACAACAGGCTTATTCTGAACTTTAGCTACTCTTCTAAATTTGAACTTCCAGCATCTTGTATCATGTGAAGAATGCAGATGTCAGTTCCCTTTTTCACCTGCTGTTAATTTGGTTCAAGTTGCATCGCTAATTTCTAACCTCTCTTGACCTCTGTTTTTGTCTTCTATGAAACGAGGGCTTAGTTCCAATGTTTTAACAGATGTTTTATTGCTCTGCCATTCCCTATTTCGAAAATGGAACTGTACAGCTCTTTGTTAGAGAAGTTTCTTTGAAGCAGAGTGGCACGTATTGACTTATGTGGTAAATTTTTGCTACTGTTACTTTTTGTGAATCTAGTTATATGACTTAATGAGCATGTGCATGGAAATGGAGAAAACCTGCGTTATTCTTACTGATCTGACCTATAAATCGGACTGCTGCCCCAGTTTTGCTTAACTAAATTGTGACACAGTTAATACTTAGGGGTGCCAGCTACGTGGGCGCTAGCGTCAGGTGCTATGGAAGTAGGACCGGACAAAGACTCTCCCCCCAGGAAGCTTACAAACCAATGTGGAGACATTTTATAGGTTCACGGTCAACTCTAATCCCAAGTAACAAGTGTACAATGTGACTTTTCACCACCTCTGTGTGGGATCCTGTAAGAGATACAAGGGAAAGCACACGGAAAGTTCCTAAGGCTGGGAAGAATTTATTTCAGTTATTCTACAGAAGGATAATGCTAATATTTTCTCCGAGGTCTTTTGAAGCTCTTTTCAGGGTACAGGCAACCAACCCTGGAGATAGTGGCACGAGGCTCAGCAGAAATGGTTCCACCTGCCAGTTGTCAACCCCTTTCATCCCCGTAGCTGGGGCCAGTTCCCTGCCCTCACTTCTCAGGTTTGTTGCTGTTCTCCCCGGGTGAGGGTCATGCTGTCTGTTTGCTTAGGATGATCACTTGATGTAGGAGTCAGCTAGTCCATAATTTTAAGATAATTTAAACTCTACTTATAGAGTATAAGTACAGTTTATACTACTTAAGTGCATTTGCTTAAGTCCTTTAGATATCAAAAATTAGTAAAACTCCTTATTGGTGTTCTTAATGAGACTGTGGCATTAGCTAGCACACTGATACTTCCTTATTCCCCTTTTTAAAATTGATGATGGCATAAATGTGTAATGCCTTTACATTTTAGTCTAAAACAGATTTATTTTGTCGAATGACTGCTTTGCCTGGATTAGTAATGAATACGTTGTAAACCAATCCTGTCCAGATATTTTACAGGTTTACTTTTCTTACCCTACTGATCGTCTAGTTTGAAGTGTTTCCTTTGAAACGAAACCATTTCTTACTTCATTATAGATGTTCTGTTTTGTATATTTTAAATGCAGTGTTTGAAATTTTGACTTCTGCCTAATCCAGTTCCCAAATCATTGTGCCATTTTGAGAAGTTGGTACAAAAGTATTTTGCAGAGGTGACCGAATTTGGAGTTTCTGTTTTAGCTCTGTTTAGTATGTGGCAGTAACCAATGCTAGCATTCACACCATTAGAATTGCAATTGGTGATTTGCCCTCCATTTTACACTGAACCAGTTTACATTTTCTTTAACTTTCAATGACATGGATTAGTATAAAACAGTTTTCGTTATATATCACAATTAAATTGTGATACACTATAATTAATGCTTTGTGTTCAAAATAACTTAATTTGAGAATAATGAGAATTTAATATGAGTTTTGTGATGCAGTTTTAAAGATGGATTGGAATTCATTGATATCTAGCTTTCAAGAACCCTGTTAAGAGAGAAGTCAATGTGAATTAATAAGTTCGTGTTGGGTCTCATTTAGGGAACAAGGTTTCCTTTTTGTTCAGAAACTGATGCAGTATATTTATTATTTTACATGTTGAAGTGCAAATAATGTGTTTTCTGAAAAACAGCAAATGTACTGTCTCAGCCATGTGGTTACTTTATTCTGTTGTGTTGAGCTAATAAAGTGTTTATCTCCTTTTGTTAAATAGTTTTTACTAGCTTTTCAAAGTACAGTTTGTAAATGTTGAAAAGACATTCATGTTATTCTTTGTATATATCTATTTATGTATATGTAGTACATAAATATTTAAAGCTTTCATTTTAGAGTAGTTTTATATTTATAGAAAAATTTCAAAGTTAGTATTAAGAGTTTCCATATACCCAGCATTCTGTTTCCCCTATTATTAGCATTTACCTTACAATGGTACGTTATTAACTGAAGTCCATACTTTGTTTTCTTAGTTTTTTTCTAATGTCATTTGGTTCCTCAGGGGGGTTTGTCTGGAGCTTTTCTCATGGCTACACTGGGGTTGCAGTCTGGGAGGAAGACACCGAGGCTGAACTGCCGTTTCCTTGCACTGGATTAGGAGCACATGCTGACAACATGGTGACCACTTGGCTGGAGCCGGGGTCGTGAGGCTTGTCCACCGTCAGGTTGGCTGATCTGTCCTTGATCTCTACTGGGGGGTCGCTTGAAGAGGGTGCAGTTAGGTTTTGCTTCCTTGGAGGGATTGGAGATCGTGTGCTATAGTCAGTACACTGTAGTGAGTTATAGGCATCGCCCTAGACCCCCCGTGGGTGCCTGAAACTGTAGATGGCACTGAACCCCATATATGCTGTGTCTTTTCATATGTATACACACCTATGATGAAGTTAGTTTTTAAAACTAACTTCAAATGTTTAGTAACTTTTAATTTTTAATTTTTAAAAATTAAATTCATTAGTTTATTTTAAAATTAGATTAAAAGTTACATTGCTTAATAGGATCGTATAAGTTTCAGGTGTACATTTCTTTGATACAGGATCTGTATATTGCAGATAGTTTAATTTATACATTAGACACAGTAAAAGATTAATAGCAATACTAATCATAAAACAGACCACTTAGAACAATATACTAAAATAAAAGTTATGTGAATGTGGTTTCTCTTTCTCAAAATATCTCATTGTACTGTCCTTACCTTTTCACTTCGAAGAAGCACTTTAGGGCTTCTCTTTGGCACAGCTGCAGTGCCTGCAGCACTTCCAGCGCTTTGAGGCCATGTTTAAGTAAAATGAGGGTGACTTCAACACAGTCACTATGATGCGGTGATAATGGATCTGATAAACCTTCCAGCCACTCGGTGGCTAACAGGTGGGGAGCACCTACAGTGTGGAGATGCTGAACAAAAACACCATTCATGTTCCTGGCAGGTTGGAGCGGGAGGGTGAGATTTTATCACACTACTTAGAACAGCTTGCAATTTAAAACCCATGAATTGTTTATTTCTGGAATTTTCCATTTCATGTTTTTGGACTGCAGCTGATTGCATGTAACTAAAACTCTGGAAGGTGGAACTCTGAATAAGGGGGAACTACTGTATTTGGAATTCCACATGGGAGATTTATCTGCTCTCCGTAGAAGAGGCAGATTTTCAGTGGTCATCAAAATTGATAGTGTTCCAAAGGAGGGAAGCACAGACCTGAGCTGCCAGCGCCGTGTTTCCAGTGTGTGGTCCTGGGTTGCAAGTGAGGAATGCAAGATGCCTGGGGTCTGCCTTGAACGTACTAACCAGTCTACTGGCAAGGGTTGGTTTGGAATTCTTCCTGTGGAACAAGTTGCCTGGGTGGTTCAGATGCATTTTTAAGGTTGAGAACCACCTTTGCTTATCCTATTTGAACCCTTCTGACTGTTTTCCCCTGAATGTGTAGCTGTGTTCAGAATCAGGCCCCCAGACCCTCCTTGCTGCCTGTACCTCTTCCCTGCCAGTAGTTTCTAGTCCCTTGTCTCCCCTGCAAAAGGCCTCTCTGTCCTGACCACCTGCCCATGCTTTTAAGAACCCTGTTCCTCCTGAACATCTTGTTTGTGTGGCTATTTTGTGTAAACCCAGGGTCATTCTTTGCTTTCTGGGTAACCTCTTCCTCAGCATGACACCCTCAGAGTTCTAGTAGAGGGGGAAATAGTGAGGGTACAGCTGTGAACCCTGCTCTGTAAGAGTCAGCCTGGGCCAAATGCCAGATTTGCCTGAAAATGGTTTTGTCACATATGTGTGAAAAGGAGTGAGTAGATAACAGTGTCCTGTAGACTCTGTCCAAGTTTGGGCAAATAAAAACCACCAACAAATCCACCTGTGCTTTCTGCTTTGAAATGGCCTGAGGCAGGTCCCCTGGTAGAAGGGGAAGGACAGTGGCCTGAGGTGGTTTCTCCAGCTGGAGGGAGCTTTGGAGCCAGTGATGGTGTCCTCCATTTGATGTTAGCCCAGGGAAGGAGCACTTCCTTCTGTAGACACAGGGCAAGTCTGAGGTCCTGGGTGTGCTCTGGTGGCCCTCAAGACCTGCCCAGGTGCTGTGATGCAGCTCCAGGTGTGCCTGCCAGTGGAGATCTGGACCAGGTAAAAACTGGCTCAGAAGGTGGCTTGGGGAGGGGCTCAGGAGGGCCCCTTTTTCTACAGTGGCCTCTTTCCAGAGGTTCCAGAGCCTCTTTCTCCAGAGGGAGAAGAGTTATTGACCTTTCTCTTGGGTATAGAAAGGATCAGAATTCAGGCCAGTAGCCTATTTCACTTTCCTATTTACCCCCTTCTCCCCTCTTCTCCCCTCATAATGGTATGGTTTGAGAATTGAGGGTGGCAGTCTTCTTGTGGGGAGACTACTTACTGTTTCACCCTTCCCAAAGCTACAAAGAATAGAGAGATTCAGTGTATTCATTCATGTGAATATAATTTACATTGGTGCATTTTGTTTATTAAAATTGAATACAGACATCTGTAGTGTGGCTTTTTTGAACATTGTTGCCTTTAAATCCATGGCTCTGTGATGAAGAATAATTTATGATTTCTATTTTGGTCTTCAGATTTCTGATAACTTTTTAAAAGATCTTTTTTCTAAATTTTTGTATTGACTTAATTTGTTATGTGAGTTGATGGCTTGTGTAGAAAAGGACTTGGTGTGAAAATAAGAACTTCCACCTGCTGGGACACAGACATTTAAGGACAGTGTTTCTGGGTTGGCTGGCCTTGGGTTTTTTAATAGGAAGTCTGTTGGAGCATAATTTTCATATGAGAGTGGGATGAACATGGTGACCCCTTTAGCTTTTTTCCAGCTGTCAAGTTGAAGGGGCCTTTCTTCAGGAAACGCACTAAGGAAAGTCAGAGACTTAGACCAGAGGAGCCCAGTCCTGGTCTCGGGTACCCCCTGCTCTGAAAGGTCCCTCTTGTAGCCCCCTGCCTCAAGTCTGGAATCTAGGAATTTGTCCAATCTGATGATGGCCTGGCTTCATGACCTAACAGAAGTTCTGAGTGATTCCCCAAACTCAAGAGTCCTTAACCCAGGGGCTCCACTGTGAGTGATTAGGTTTCAGAGGGTCTGTGGACTTGGGCTGGCAGAAACTTACATTTGTATTTCACTAGCCTTTCACTGCGATTTAGTATTTCCTTCCATTTTAAGTATAGGCAGCACAGTTATCAGAGAAGCGGCTGGTAATTTCATATCACATCATAGTAGTTGCAGGTACATTGAAGGTTTTTGAACAACTTCTCATCATTACATTGAAATTATGGTTATTGTTAGACCTTCTGCTGCAACCTCTTGTTTGGTATACTTGTAAATATAAAGGAGCATATATTACTCCATATATTACAACTAGCTAGAGATTTACATACCACTCTGAACAGTGCGTTTGGGAGGTCACCTACCTGATACAGGTGTGGCCAACTTACTAAAAATATTGGCAACTCCTTCTAACAATGCCTTTAGGGATCAGATTACCAATGTAAAGAATAGTAGTCCCATTATCTCTGTCTCACTTGGCCAGTGACCAAAAAGAGGAGAGTCCAGTTCTGTCACCCATTTTATGTCCCAAACACAGCTCCAAACAACAATCTGTTGTTAACAAAAACTAAACAGGAGGCACAGGAGGCCCTGGTTGGGGATTGGGTGTGGTTCTGTTTGATAACAAGCTGTTGGGACCTAGGCCTTGGCCACAGACGGCCTACATGGGCATCACAGAAAAGGCGTTTAATTTTGCTGCCTAACAGGACCATTTCTAGTAGTGCAGTGATGACAAGACATCCTCCAAGTGGGTAAAACAAAATTTGTTCTCTAAAAGAAAACTCTAAAAAGAACTTTACTTAAATCAGATAAAAATTCTAATCATTGTTTTTGTAAATTTAATTATTCAAATTGTCATAGTGGGAAAATATGTGTTCAGTTAATTAGCTTTAAAAAAGCCTAATCTTATTGGTCTTCTGGGACGTGTGATTATTCAACAGCGTAGTGACTGGGGTAGGTTGTGGGTTTGGTACTTAGGAGTTTGTGGTGATGTCACAATGAAGTGTCAGTGACTTCTAAAAATCTCCTGCATAAAAGAGTTTGCCTTTCTGCCTCTTGGGGCCTAATGGAAAAATGGTCCTTGGAGTTTTTGACCCCATTTTTAACAGAAATATGCTATAAAATAAAAAATAATGTGGAGAACAGAACTGACATACTCCTTGTGTGCATTGTGTTTCCCATAGGAATTATAAATACGAACTGCAGGAAGGTCCCTTCAAATGATGGATGGTGTGGAGGAACGTTACTGAGTTTTCAGTGTGATAATAATAATCACTGATATTTTTTCAGTGATTATTGACATCTCATATGCGTTGTCTAATTTGATCTTCACTACAAACCTCCAGGCCGCCCTTACCCCTGGTTAGAATAGGTAAGTGGTTTAGGGAAGTTGAGTAATTTATCTGAGAGTTAGTCATGGCAGCCTCTCTTTGGAGAGTTTTCAGGTGGTGGTATGTTTGCACATGTATGTAGTGACCCTGGGAGTTGGCTGGCTTGCATCTTCACTGTGCAGGTTAATGGTAGTGCATGGGCCAACTCCTGCATCCCTGATCATCACTGAACTTGTGTGGCAATCTGAACACGTCCCACAGAAGCCTGCAGCCTGCCTCTGCTTCAGGTTCAGTTTTGAAGCTGCCTGCAGACTCAATGGCCCACCCTTCTGACTGAAGTGAGTAGGAAGCAGAATGACTCTCATCAGTTACACTGTTCTTCCCAGGCTTGCAGCACGGCTGGGAAAAAGAGCTGGAAGAACAGCATGCATACCCTATTGAGACCTGGCTCTGAGACTTAATCTTTTCTGGCGTTGATGTGTTTTTTGTTTTTGTTTTTGTTTCTCCAGTGGAATTTCTTTTGATAATTAAGACAACATTCTAACCAACTCTCAATGCCTCCTGTGACCATATTATCCTAAAAGGGAAACTTCATATTTGGAATTAGTCTCTACATTTGTAAGCATTTGTACAATTTTATCCTCTGTTTAATATGAACATTTTCCTCACTTGATTAGTAGTCTTCATAATGTCTTCTTGTTGCGTGACATCTAATTCCATCAGTTGTAGAAGCAGTCTGCCGACTTGGTTGTTGAAAGTTTGGCTCTGTAGAAGAGTGTCTGTGTCCATCTTTCAGTGCATTTCTTCTCTTCTGCTGGACCCTTTCCTTAGCTCAAGTCCCTTCAGGACGGTTGGCAGAGTTAAATGGCATGGACATCTTCATGATTTTTTGTATGTGTTGCTAAAATGCCTTCTAGAAGGTCACACTGAGTTTCGTTTTTTACTGTGTAAATACCAATTTCACCTGAATTGTACTGCTTCTGAAAGTCAGAGTCTAGGTGGTCCCTCAGAGGCATTTTGCATGAATGTGTTCTAGAGGGCCACTCATGCACCGTGACTCTAAGACAGTGTCATTGTGGTTGCAAAACACATGGACTGGATTTGCACATGCTGTGACTACCATGTTTTTTAAATCAGTCCTTGAATTCCAGGGACTCTGCCAGTACTCACCGATTGATTTTGGGACACCCTCACAGTCCCAAGGCTGGGCACTGCTGCCAGCTCTTAGTAGAGTTTACTTTTCTAGCTTGTGGCTTATTCTTTGAAGGGACTCTATGGTCACGTACGGAATATCCTCAGCCTTAGCCCTCTGCCTTTCCACCTGAGGTTGGGTTTAGTTTTTGTTAACAACAGATTGTTGTTTGGAGCTGTGTTTGGGACACAAAGTGGGTGACAGAACTAGACTCTCCTCTTTTTGGTCACTGGCCAAGTGAGACAGATAATGGGACTACTATTCTTTACATTGGTAATCTGATCTCTAAAGGCATTGTTAGAAGGAGTTGCCAATATTTTTAGTAAGTTGGCCACACCTGTAACAGGTAGGTGACCTCCCAAACGCACTGTTTAGAGTGGTATGTAAATCTCTAGCTAGTTGTATATATTGTAGCTCTCTGTGGTTGAGTAACCAGTTAGGAGTCCAAGCAAGCCATGCCCGAACTCCAGACCCGTAGAAACTGAGGCAATAACCATGAGTCATTTTAAGCTGCTCAGTGTGTGGTGGGTGCATGCCAAGTGGTAGGTAACTTAATCCAGTGTGCAAGTTCAAGCTGTTCTTGCTGCTCCTTGGTTAGATCCTGCTTACTGCCAAGCAGAACTCCCTGAAATTACAAATCTACTTCTTTATTAAGTTTTTAAAAATATTTTATTTATTTATCTTTAGAGGGGAAGGGAAGGAAAGAGGGAGAGAAATATCAATGTATGGTTGCCTCTCGTGAGTCCCCTGCAGGGAACTGGCCTGCAACCCAGGCATGTGCCCTGACTGGGAATCGAACCGTGATCCTCTGGTTCGCAGGTCCATGCTCAATCCACTGAGCTGTGCCAGCCAGGGCTATTAAGTTTTTGACATTTTCTCTATTTGGTTCAAGATATAGCAGAAATAACTTTATAATGTACCCTCTAAAAAGATTTTTAAAGAAAATGAAAGAATTTTCTGGGTGAAAAATGTGAGGGGATTAAGCAAAACAAAACAAACTCAGGCACAGACAACAAACTCAGACACACACAGAGAGGAGGGAGGAGGAGGGGGAGAGAAAATGAAAGAATTGGGGGGGCAGATAGTGTGGGTTTAAGTGAAGAAGATGAGCTTGGTGGGTGCAGGGACAGTAGCATGAGACACAGGGAATGTGGGTACTCTTTCCCCCAGGAGATGTCTGCATTGTGGACAGTGCTGGGAGCCACTAGAGGGTGGGATGAACTTCATGTTTTTCTTTCTCCCTTTCTTACCTCACTTAGATGTTCTTCTCTAGTGATGTATTCCCCTTTGTATCATCCACCAGGCCCCCTTCAGGGTGGTCTGTGCAGTACAAACCAGGAAGCAGGGTGTCTCCAAGAGAACAGGCTGACCAGCCCCAATTGAATCCACAGTGCTTCTTTTACTTGGCCTTCTAGTTGGTGAGCATGCAGGGCTTCTCCCCCTGCTAAAGCTATTGGGTTCACCAAAATACCCATTTTGTTTCTTCCGGACTCTTCTTCATTTTCATCAATAACTTGATTCGGATATTTCCAATATGTCAGCTATCTCCCACTAGTGGCTTCTAGTGGGTAAAGGCCAGGATTGTTGCTGAACATCTTCCAGTTCATCATAAGACCGCAACACAGCAAAGAATTTTTTGGCCAAAATATCAATAGTACCAAGAAACTTCACAAATCACTTTTGTCACATTTGATCAGTCTCAACACTTTGTCCATGCACTGTACAAATCTTTTTTTTTTTTTGCATTTCAGCTGTGTTTTTACCTTTCTTTAAATAATAAAGCATAATGCGCTAAAAATATGCTATTTTCTCCCATCTTCAATACTAACATAGCTGCACAATAATTTGGTAAGTTTTTTTAATGCACACTGATATGAAGCTCTCACAATATAGTCTAACAGTTGTTTCAGATGAAGTTGAAGACAACTAAGCTCTACTATAGCCATCATATGGAAAAAGGTAAATTAACTTTTGGCTAACCCTTTCTATCTGTATGGAGCAATGTTAGATTTATGAGTCAGTATTTTTAAAAGTTTTCAAATGAGCTTAAAAACTCACCAGAGCCTTCTTGCTCTGTTCTCCTGCTGCCTGCAGGGTTGGTCAAATTGCAAACCTAGGGAACAGGTGAGGTTAGGCATGGAGAGAGCCACCCTGCCACCCATGGGGCGTTTGCCCAGGTGTGCGACGCTGCTTGTGTCGCAGCCACACACATCAGCGCAGGGCTCATGGCAGTTACCCTTGCCCACTTGAGAAGCAGGGCTCACTCTGACCTGGAGGCCCAGACTGTTTTCTGTGTTTCATCTCATGCTTTCTACTGTACGTTCCCTTAATATTTTTTTTTAGTTTTATTTTTGTCACGTGCATTATACCTGTTGAACCAAATGTAATATGCTGTTAACTTAATACCCCTAGTTACAAAACCTAAATGGCCTACTTATGGTGTCCAGTAAGAGGTTAGAGGCCTGACAGTGAGTTAATTTGCAGAGTTTGGCCTTCCCAATAAACCTTGTTTCAATAATAACCTAAATAATATTTGCCAAAAGGTATCCTTTATACATACTATATTTTGATGCCTTGATGAGGATGGATAGAATCACTTGTTTAGAGATATGTGTCTCTTCATGGTTTGGTTGCAAAACCAAACTCAACTGAGTAATTATTTTAAAGATCTTACTGACTTGATTCAATGAGTCATGAATCAGCATCTAATCTCTCAGAAGGGATCTTCAAGTAGCCATGCTAAATGAAAGGCTCATAGGCAGAAGGGAGCAGGACAAGGATGTTATGCCAGGCAAAAAAGTGGGTTTATTATTATAAGGTCACTTTTCTTGCAGGTATGTCCAACCTGCCGCCACGTGAGGCCTAGGATGACTGTGAGTATGGCCCAACACAAAATCGTAAATTTACTTAAAAACTATTTTTTGTTCATCAGTCTTTGTTAGTGTTTGCATATTTAATGTGTGGCCCAGAGATGCCAAAAGGTTGGAAACCCTGGAGGATGGCATGGAGTCTATCAGGCATGTTACCTAAGTAGTGCTGGCCAGGTGATTCCTGATTGACTAGTTTAAAATTCCATTTCTGGGAGAGACTGAAGCTGTAATTAAGTCAAGTCTCATCTTGGTGACCTGAGGCTTAGCTTAAGTGACTCTATTTTGTGCCTGCTGTCTTGTATTTATTTGTTTTTTGCAGTAGAGAGCTGGGGTTGACAGACTACAGTCCACAGGGCTGTAAGCAGGGCTGTAACCTGGCTCCCATCCTGCTGTGAATACGTTTTATTAGAACCCAGACAGGCTCGTTCATTTACATATGACCCGTGTTTGCCCTCATGCTACAAGGACTGGGTTGAGTCATTGCAGCAGAGACCGTGTGGCTCAAAAGCCTAAAATATTTACCTGGCCATTCTCCAGAAAAAGTTGCCTTACCCTGGTGTGCAGACAAGAATGGCAGTGAAGCCAGAAGCTATTCCACCTGGGTCCTTGCTCTGCCACTTCACTGGCTTGGGGCTGGGCGCCTTTCCTGCGATGGGACAAGAATGATGCTCCTCACTGAGGGGTTGTTAGGATGAAATTGTGCCCAGTACTGACTAGTTCTCAGCATATAAGGCCAGGTAATAAAGATTAATTCCTTCTTCCCTTTATTACTCACATGCTTAGGTAGTCGCTTTCTGCATGTGAAAATTTAAGATGAAAAGTGGGTTTCAGTCCCTAAATTTTTAGAAATGAACATATATAAATAGTGCCATCCAGTAGTAGAATGCAAGTCACAGTGTGAGCTAAATGCATTACTTTAAGTTTCCTAGTAATCCCATTAAAAAGTACAAAGAAAGAGATGAGATTAATTTTATAGTGATGTATTTTATTCAGCCCAATTTCATTTTAACTTACAATCTATAAAAAATTACTGGGGAGATACATGATTTTTCAGGGTTTTTTTGTACGTCTCTGGAATTCAGTGTGTATTTGATCTTCTAGAATAGGACACCAGCTGGACTTGCTCCACCCCTGGCTCTCTGACACCACCTGGGGTTCTGTAGTTCGGCTCAGCTGTGACACCACTGCTGGGGGATAGTTCAGACCCCATGGGGAGGGGCTCTGTCCACAAGAATATCTTGAGCTTTAGAGGCCAGTCACAGGACCTGGCCCACGTGTGCTTCTGACTGACTGACTACAAATTGGAGGTTTCCGTGACCCCCTCATCAGGTTTGGTAGTTTGCTGGACAACTCTTGGAATCAGGAAAGTACTTTACTATTTACCGGTGGTTTATTACGAAGGATACATCTCGGGAGCACCTGGATAGAAGAGACCCGTAGGCTGGCAAGGGCGCAGAGCCCAGGTTCCCGCTATGGGGATGCCACCTGCAAAGTAGTGTGTTCACCTGCCCTGAAGCTCCCTGAGTCTAGTTCCAGAGTTTTTATAACCCAGTCTTCAGCTCCCCACCTTCCCTGCAGTTGAACGGTAGGGCTGAAAGTTTCCACCCTCTAATCACATGGTTTGTCTTAACTTGGCCATCTTGAAGTTATCCTAGGACCCACCCTGAGTCACTTCATTAACTTGGGTGTGGTCCTAAGGGGCTAATTATGGGTAGCAAAAGCTGCTCCTATCGCTCAGGAAATTCCAAGGGTGTTAGGAGCTCCATGCCAGGAACTGGGAATCAAGACCAAATATATTTTGTATTATACCACATCGAGAGCCCTAGACTGCATCCCCTCCCTCCTCCCTCCCCAGCTGCCTGTGTTCTATTTAAGAACACTCCTATAAAACAGCTGATGCCTTCTCATTCTACATTCTTCTCTACCCTCTGTTGACTAATCACGACTCTCACTGTGTTGCTAACTCCCCCAGTTCTTGGTTCTCAGGAAGCAAATGTAGGAAAAATATAGTAACATTTCTTGAGAAGTTTAGGGATGCAAACTGTTTAAACGTAGCACCAAAATTGTGACTACTTATAATGCCTTACAAAAGAACCAAACTGTAGAATTCAGGCATCTGTAGATGCAGATTTTCTAAAAAATGGGATGTGTGGATGAAGTTGCTGCACCATCCTTGTCTTGTGGAATCACAGAGTAGATTTGGTCTGGCTGAGCAGCCCCCCAGGTCCTTGTACCTGCAGTCCTCAGGAGGCCAGCTGTCCATGCACCTCCAAGGCTTTGTGCAAAGCCTGTGTACCTTGTGGCATTGCCAACACAACTGATTGAGGAGGAAAACCTGAGAAAAGAGAGGATTTTTATTCCTCGCTTAGTCTTTGGTCTTCCTTCCTTGCGTGATGTTTCCATATTCTTAATGTTTGCTTTTTAGCTTTTTCTTGTAATTTTTAAATTCCGGATGCTGGAACCTGAGCATGGGGGTCTGGATCTTCCCCTACCCCCACCCCCAGAACTTTGAGTAGGACCAGTTAAGTTTGCCTCTCAGCTTTCACTGGAAAATGGATTTTTGCGAAGGTTAACATGAGTAAAAAACACATTGAGAATGCTGCCTGTCACATGACAATATTTTCTTGCATTTGTTTAATTACATAATGTAAAGCACTAATAAGTAGCACTCAAGGAAAAAGTGTATGAATAGGAGGGGATGGTGGAAGAATGTTCAGGAGTCGTATGAGTGTGGTGTGGTTGCAAAAAGAATTTCTAAGAATCAGAATTTTAAAAAATGTCATCTTTTGGACTTGGCTTACTCAAAATTCTTTTAACTTTAAGAGTATGATGAAATTTTTTTGTTAGTGTAACTTAGGTAGAAGTAGACTTAGTGGCTCTAATTTTAAAGATTTTTTTTGAAGGATGGTGTTTGTATCTGGCTGTTATCTTTCTGAGGTACACACTTTGTGAGGTCATCTTCCTGAGTGCTGAAATAGTGTTTTTCTGCAACTAAAAAGTGCTGAAACTTACTATCAGGGTGTGTGTGATCACAAATGATCACATTTAAAGTCATTTCCTTAGGAATAGAAAGGCTATGGAATATCTATCATTTTTAAAGGGTATAGCTGTGCTCCAGAAACCTAGGCCATTGATTTGTATTACCTGATGAGGGCGTGATTTAGAGTTTGCTTCATGTACTAAGTCACAGCCATCTCCATTGCCTACCATGTTACATTTAATAGTCTGAGCTATTTTTCATTATTTTATGTTCAGATATCTTTATTCTAACAGGTCAAGAAAAATATTTTTGAAAATATTTGTAACCTTTTATTTTAGGTATTCAAGAAAATCATTTTGGGGAAGTAAGATATATTGCATTAAATATTTTTTAAAAAATATTTTATTTACTTATTTTTAGAGAGAGGGGAAAGGAGAGAGAAAGAAAGAGAGAGACATCAATATGTGGTTGCTTCTCACATGTCCCCAGCTGAATAACTGGCCTGCAACCCAGGCATGTGCCCTGACTGGGAATAGAACCAGTGATCCTTTGGTTTGCAGGACAGTGGTCAGTCCACAGAGCCACACCAGCCAGGGCTAAGTAATTTTTTAGATTGCTTGTAGTTTCAGTTTTCAGTGTTGACAGTCCTGATGTTAATATCACTATTTCTGTCTTTTTTTCATTTTTCACTCTGACTTTATAGTGAGAAACTTGAAACTAAGTTTTATTTTGGACATATATTTCAAGAGAAATACATGACATATATGGTCATTCTTTGCCATCATATAGCTTAGGTGAAAACTTTTTTTTTCCTCATGATGAAAGAATGTCTTTTTTTAAGCTAATATTTCTTAAAAAGAGACTGTCTTAGCCCCAGGTGCTATAACAAAATACCTTGGGATAGGTAGCTGAAACGACAGGTATTTATTTCTTATAGTTCTGGAGCCTGAGAAGTCCAAGATCAAGATACTGCTGATTGAGTTCCTGGTGAAGACCCGCTGTCTGAGTTGGAGATAGCTGTCATCCTGTGGTGGTGTCCTCACAAGGCAGAGAGAGGAGGGGCTCTGGTCCCTTTCTCTTCTCGTAGGGGCGTTTGTCCCATCATGGGGGCTGCACTCTCATGGCCTCAGCTAGACCTGTAATTGCCTCCCAAAGGCATCACCTGGGGATTAGGTGTTCAACATATGGATCTGGGGAAAATAAACATGCAGTCAGTAACAGGAGCTATTGAGACTTGCTTTGACTTCATCAGCCTGCCTAGAAAAAGCACATACCTTGGAACACTGCTTGCCACTATTTTTAACATGTTTTTCTGTTTGAAGTAAAAGTCCTTCTGGTGTCCAAGCCTCCTTTCCTTGATCAGGCTTTCCATCACTCAAACCTGTTTTTCCTTGCAGCTGTGCCTACACGCTTTCTCCACCTGACTTTCTCTCTTCCAGGGTAGTTTGAGGGCCTACTTTTCCATTTTCTCTCAACCACCCTCCCAAAATTAGGCAGCGTGGATGCGTACATCAGCTCTTTTGCTTGAAGTCTGTGCAAGCTACAGCATGTAAGCTGCGCCATCTTCCAGACTGCCTGCAGCTCCAGGGTGGGGAGTCCTGCTCACCTGGGGCGGTTGGTCTCCGGTGGGGTAGGGAGGAAATGGTGAGTGCTGCTGTTTCTTAAGGGTATTTTCCTAACAGCCTCTTGGAGCCTCTTTGGAATTCTTGACCTTTCTGGCCCTGAGTTTAAGAACCACGGATTTAGACTGTTGTTGATTTTAACTCTCTCAAGGTCCAGCTCAAACACTCAGCTTGCTTACTTAGTGCCCAAAGAGAACCTTCCAACCCATTGGAATGAATAGAACTAAATGTCCTACCTCATCTGCCTGTGTCTTAGTGAAGTTAATGCCCAGGGAAACGAAACATTCCTTTCTTTCTTCCTAGTGAATGTGGGCACTGTCCAGGTTCTCAGTTGAGCCCCTGTCACCTTCTGTTCCATCCTTCAGATAGCTTCATCCCTGGCCTAGATCCCCATCCCCCCTGCCCCGCCCCCCACCCCCAGCGTTGGAGTCACAGTTACACTGAGCTGGGGCTTGAGTGTCACTGTGGGCTTAGCACTGGGTCATTATCGTACAGGGTACAAAAGGAAAATAGCAAAACTGCTGTCACTGATTTTGGGAGTGCAGAGGCATTCTAACTTCCTACTAGAGTTTTGTTTCCTGAACTCTTTTTTTTTTTCTTCTGGAATTGGCTTCTTATTCCTCTCCCATTTTCACAGCAAGAGCCCCTTGGTGTCATCTTGGATCCAGCGTCACCCGGGGCATCTCCCTGAACTCCTGTTTCAGCATGTGCATGTTTCTCCTGACCCCCAGCACTGGGTTTCTGGCTGTCGGCTCTGGCAGCCCTTTCCCACCATCCGGTCACACGCCATCCGGTCACGCGCCATCCTGGCTTGCTCATGCCACATCTTTGCCGCAGCGCTCCCTTGTTTCCCGTGCTGTGCTGTGACCATCTACAGCATATATGTAACCTGCTGAGCTGGTAACTTCAAGTTCAGTAGAAAGACCCCTGTGGTGCCACTTCACACTTAAATCTGCCTTCTCCTTCCCCAAGTCCTGTAGCACTCAAATACCATAGACCCGAAGATTGTAAACAGCGTAATGTGCTGCTCACAGTTCTGGAGGCTGTAAGTCTGAGGTCTGGGTACCAGCATGTTCAGGTGAGGGTAATCTTCTGGTCATGGGCTTCTTGTGTCCTCACATGGTAGAAAGTGAGCTAGGGAGCTGTGTGGGATCCCTTTCATGAGAGCACTAATTTCATCTTTGAGGGCTCCTCTCTCATGACCTAATCAATCCCATAAGCACCACATCCTAATAGCATCACTTCAGGGGTTGGGATTTTGACATGAATTTTGAGGACACAAACATTCAGACCATAGCAGGGTCCCTTTGGCACATTGCAGTTCATTTCTTAAATGTTCTGGCTTCCTTGTGTGCAGTGTGTTTTCCTTGAAAGCTGTGAAGCTTCAGTCAGCTATTCAGCAAGTATTTGAGCACCTACTCTGTGCCAAATGCTGTTTTAGGTCCTGGGGGTCCTGCCGTGGAGAAGGCCAGCCCAGTGGCTTCTTAGAGGACAGGTGGTAGTGTTGCCTCCTAGTTTTGCTTCTGGGTAGTTCAGTAATCATTTCTTTAACAGGTTTAGGTGGGAGTCGGGGGAGAGCCTATATTTGGATCGGAGACACCAAGTGAAATGCACATCTAGGATTCCTAACCCTAGAGGTGTCTCAGTGAGGTGCTTTGAGTCCCCCGAGTCCTCCACACAGCAGCTCAGAACCTCTGCCCCCTGCCGCAGCCTCTTACTCTGCCCTGTGTGATGGTGGTATGATTGAATCTCAGTATTTTCTGTTTGAACAAAAACAAAATTGACATATTGGTCAGAATTGGGTTGCCCACTTGTGAAGAGTATAGGGTCCATTTTGTGTCTTGTTGTGTGAGTCCCTGAAGTAGTATATCTGGTCCCAGAGCCCAATTCCATTGTCTGTTAGGGTAGGGGACCAGGGTGGGCTCATGCCCTGTGGCTAGGGGCAGTAACCGCATTATAGGCCTGACTGCTAGGGTGTCCCACTTAGGGGAGGTCAGAGGTCGCGTCTCAAGTCTTCTGAGTCCTCCCTGGGCATTACAACAACCCTTTTGAAGCTCACATTTATTTAGCGACTCTTATGAGGCGTGTGTGGGGCACTGGTTCAGCGACACACAGTGCCTTATCTCTGAGGCTGCATTTCTTTTCAGTTATGTGGTTATCTAGTGAGATATGGCTTAAGAAGTTTTACTTGATATATAATTGGGAAAAAAAGACTTTCTAAAACCATTACCAGATTGATCTGTTTAGAAGTTAAGTCATGCCACATCATCTGAATACCTTGTGATCTGACTTGGCTTAACTTTATTTTGTAAAAAATAATAAATGACATTCATTGAGGGGTGGTGTTTACATGTCAGTCTTATGCTAAGTAATTTGCACTGTGTGTGGCACAGGGGGTTCACATTTTGTGGAATTTGCTTGTTTTTATATGGATTTTTAATTTTCCGTAATGGAACACTTTGAAGTACAGAGAACAGTATCCTGAGCTGTTGCAGGCACAGTACCAACTTCAGCAGGAGCCCAGGGCCTGCTTGCTCGTTCATGTCTGTCTTCCCGCAGGTGCCTCCCCTGTGCAGCCATTGGCTGCACAGCAAATTCTGGCTAGGTACTGCTTCCTGGTGTTACTTTTAACCAGAATGTAATTTTTTTAATTTAACTTCACATTGGTTGTTTAAATTTATTTTTCCTCTGACTTGCTTATTTTTCTCAGTTGTCAATTGTAGCACCTTTATATGTGCTTTCTCATTTCCCTTGGGATTTAAACATTATTTATGAGTTTATGGCTTACCTTAAATAGCTTCTGCTATAGGCAAAGATGCTGCTTGCCTCACACTGCCTTTCAAGAGAAAAATAACTAATTATACCCTTTTGAAAATTAGTTTTTTTCCCTTTTGTCCTCAGTGCCTCATTTGTATAACTAAGCACACACGCCTCCAGATGTGTGAGTTTCAGGATCTACATAAATTCACTTGGATTTTTTTAATGTGAATTTTTTTGGACACTAGTTATGCTCATAACCTCCTTTGTAAATGAGAAGCTTGGACTCACTAGTGATTGAAAAGGCTGTAGGGGGGATAAATGATGCTGGAAGGAAACTTGGCATGGTGAGCACACAGTACAGTGTACAGATGGTGTGTTGTAGAATTATACACCTGAAACCTACATAATTTTATTAACCAATATCACTCCAAATATTTAAGAAAAAAGTTCCCTTTGGTTCTGTAGTTACAAAAAAACAAACAAACCAGTATTAGGCATGGTTGGTGGCCATCAGTTGCTAAGGGAATAATTTGAAGCAAATGGTTCCATCATATCTTGGTTTGGCAGAGTATTATGTATGTCCCTTCCTGGAGGCCTCCTCTGGGGAGAAGTGGGTGTGGGGAAGGCCACGTGCAGCTCTCGGGCCCTCCCCAGGGGGTCCGGGCCTGTGCTCTGCTGCCTGGTGCCACCAGCAGCTCTTACTTCCCTTTTGTGTCCTGTGTTGGGGTTGGAGACCTCCAACTTTTGTTTTAGCTATGGCAGTTACAGGGCCTGGATTTTCTGTAACACTTAGTTTTCTAAGTTTTCGTCCTGTTTTCCCATAAGCATTCTGAATATCTTGAAATGTCAGCATCATCTGAGAGCATCCAAGGAAAGTTTGGAGGAGGGTATCAGGACCCTCTGGCACCGTGCGTATGTCAAGAGGGCCATCTATCTGGCTGGGTCGCCCTGCTGTGGTTGGGGGCTTCTACCTGGAGGTGTTGCCGCCTGCTCGCCTCCCTGCCCATAGAGGACTGCTGCACTGTGAGTATCCAGGGTTGTCGCTTAGCACAGCAAGGACCTTTGTGACATTTTTGGACATGACCTGGAAAAGGAACTTATGAATTTCTTCTATGCCTGGTCGTTGAATGGAGGAGGATGTTCCTCCTCAATTCGCCCAGCTGGTTCTAGTTCAGTTGTCCCAGCAGGGTGATGTCAGCTCTGCTCAGGCTCCAGGGACCTTTAGCAATCAGATCACAGGTGACAGGTGGTGAGGAGCAGAACAGCCCTCTGGTGTGTTTATGTTTTGACTCAACTGGGCGTCACCACTGCTGACCTTTTTTTCAGATGACTTCTGCTGCACTCTAGCCTGTGGGTTGTTCCTGGCCCCCTCTTCCAGGGCCTCTGTTAAGAAACTAGGAATCTCTTAGGTATTTCAGACAGGCAGAATCTAGCGCAGGGATGGTTACAAAAATGTCAAAAGAGCCAGAGGAGCCACAGGGAGAATACATGTTACCCAAAGACCAGAAGCTGAGGAAGCTGCTGCTGTCCTGGGTCTGGAGAAGCGGGTGTTCTCCACCTGCTGCCCCCTAGCAGGAAGCCCAAGCTGATGAGGCTGCCCAGTTCAGTGGCGACTGGAGCTGGCAGCCACTTGGCCGCTGCAGCATCGGCATGGCCATGAGCCGTTGTGAGGGAGGGCAAGGTTTTGCCCTTTCTCCTGCCTCTTCGTGTTACACCAGGGCCTCTCTTTGGCAGGGATTCACCTAACCAAGAATTCGTCTGGCAAGGGCCCAGGAAATGTGGCCTTCTGGTTTCCAACCCTGGTGATACGGAAGAGACGGCCGTGTTTCTGACACCTGCAGGCCACATCTGGCATAGAGACTCTCAGGAGTGTGGGTGGAGTGGAATGACCCAGTGCCACCTGGCATGCGGTGGGCAAATAGCTGCTGTTAGCCCTTCATGTGAGGATCAGTAGGAATGGACCATGGGTAGGTAATGTGGAGACTGTGCTCACAGCCGTTGTGAGGGAGGGCAAGGTTATAAAAAACAAACAGTTGAACATGACCAGCTTTGGCTAATGGAAATGAATAGAAGTTAATTCCATCGCCACTAGACTGTAGAGAGTGTTGAGTGCGTGCCCAAAAGTGCATTTCACATCCAGGTGCTATGTAAAGACTCGGAACTGCTCACTATTGTCAAGCCAGAAACCACTGTGCATTTTGAAATGCCGAGCTCTACTTCCTAGCTCACTATTGAAGAGAAGATTGGCATTGGGGTGATGGCTGACAAAAGTCAAGCCACAGCAATCAGATCTCACTGATCCATTCGGCCCTTGCTTCTCTTCTTCTAGTAACAGGAAGCTTTCTTGTTCTAGACCTGGACTTGGTGTGTCTTCCCAGCTTCCTTCTCTGTTTGCATCCGTACCTTTCCTCCGTCTTCTCCAGTTGTGCTTGGAGAGCTGCCAGGGTGGCGGGTACAGCAACCTTCCTGTGCTCCCTGAAGCCAGGGAAGAGTTGTCCCAAGGGAAGCGTCTGATGATGGGATGTGGGCGGGCCTGTGGGCCTGGGTGCAGGGCTGAGGGGGTGCAGAGGGGACCTGGAAAGCCACCCCCACCCTACCCCACCCCATCTCTCAGCTAGGCCTCTCTGTGTGCGTGGCAGACTGGCTGTCCCTTTTCTAGCACCTGTGGTAGGAAATGGCCTCCATTAACAGCTGGGAGTGTGTGTGTCCAGTAGCGGCACTGTTCTGATTTCAACCCCCCTCGGGGAGGGTCTTTGGCCAGTTTGGTCAGATGTTTACTTTGAGCCAATCAGCAGTCCATCCTTGTGGGGAGGAAGGAGGTGTTCTGTAGAACAGGCCTGCCCTCCTAACTATGTGTCTGGGGCTGGGGAAGGGGCCACTGGCCCAGCTTTCCATTGGGAGTTTTCCATAACGGCCAGCAGCAGTCACTGGTTTGGGGGCTCACCAGCTGTCTTCTTGTTGTGATGCGTGGAGCTGGGAGGTGAAAAAGAACATTGATCTAAACCTCCTCAGTGGCCATCTTGGCATTGCCCTGGCTCNCTGTAGAACAGGCCTGCCCTCCTAACTATGTGTCTGGGGCTGGGGAAGGGGCCACTGGCCCAGCTTTCCATTGGGAGTTTTCCATAACGGCCAGCAGCAGTCACTGGTTTGGGGGCTCGCCAGCTGTCTTCTTGTTGTGATGCGTGGAGCTGGGAGGTGAAAAAGAACATTGATCTAAACCTCCTCAGTGGCCATCTTGGCATTGCCCTGGCTCACCTGTTAGATGCTGGCCTCTCCCAAGTGTCTGATATAACTGCTGTGAGACAGATGAACTCAGAGACCATGACTGTGGAGCCACTTCAGGTGCAACATGGCTCTTCCGTGTGGAAGAGCATCCTCCTATCTGTTAGGAGAGAAGACATTCGGCTATTCATGCGTCTGTCGCACAGTTACTTTAGATAAATCCTTTTCCTGTAAATAACAATACCATAGTCAGCCAAAAACAGTTTGGGTTTGTTTTACTTTCCAGTGAAAGCTATGTACAAGCTGCCATGTATTTCTTACTCTCAGCCTTTAATGATGTGTCCCTTTGAACTGATCCTTGTCATGTTACCGAGGTTTGTCAAGAACTGTTACTTAGAACCTGCATATTCTACCATGTCAGTTGTATTTGGTCATCAACAGAACTGGATGTACTTGTCTGTCAGGAATTTCTAGCATGCATACATGAGAAGAGCTGAAGATGGACTTGTTAGTTTTTGAAAGAACACTTTTAACCTTGACTGGTGTGGCTCAGTTGGTTGGGCATCATCCCACCAGTTCAATTCCTGGTCAGGGCATGTGTCTGGGTTGCCAGGTTGGTCCCTGAATGGGGCATGTAGGAGAGGCAATGATCGGTGTTTCTCCATCACATCCCTCTCTTTCTCCCTTCCCCTCTCCAAAAATAAATAAATAAAATCTTTTTTTAAAGTACTGTTAGGTATGAACTAGTACTGTGCTCATTGATTAGGCTGAAAATGGAAGACTGCTGTTAGGAAAACGGCTTTTTCAGTTCACATCTGTAGGTGATGTCATCAGCACTTCTTGCTGATCACAGGCACTACAAGGGCACATTTATAAGCTGAAGGGGACTTTGGGGATTATTTAGTTTGTTTGGTTTTACATTTCTAATTAGTGAGGTTTGGTGTTTTTATTTTTTTTAATTGCAACAGTAAACTAGGCCCAGTACAGGAGGGCTGACTGGCCTGTAACCCCCGGGCTGGACGGTTGCTGTTTCTCTGGTCAGTGATGTTGCCCCCACTCTGGGCATGCCTTGATTCAGCCCTAGGTCCCACGGCCTGTCGCGTCCCGACTCCACCCCGTCAGTACTGTGGGGATCAAGAGGAACTCCTGAGTCTGTACAGATGCTCCTGACACAGTGTGGGCATCCAGCACAAGCCCCTCCTCTGCTCTCGGGGCTGGTCTGACACTCAGGTTGCCCCAGTACCAGGAGTGTGCACTGCTTGCCAGATGTGCTTGGGATCGCCACCATGGCTTCTGCAAATGCTCACCACAGGCATCAGGGCAAAACTGTGGGTCCTGTTGACCCCTTCAATGTGTTGATGCTAAGCCAATAATAAAATACAATCTGGTTTGTCACTTACATCACTGGGACCCTACAACCACAGTTGGTAATGATGATGGTGATGCTGACCTTACTACGTTTAATGTGCATTTTATCCTTCGGTTGTCATGGTGGTGAAGGAGGGAGAAATACTGGCTTGTCTGATCTAGTCCTCTGTTCGTGAAAGCTAGCCTGTTTTCACAAATGTGAGATGACCTTTCTGAACATTCTTACAAAGGAGCACAGAAATTGGCAATGTGTGTTTGCTTCGCGGATCCTGGTCTCCCCCACCTCTGGGTCGAAGGCTGACTTGTCCCCATCACTGCTGCTACTGCCTGCCTCACAGGTGCTGGCAGGGCCAGGCCTGATGGGAAGGGTAGTGGGCTGAGCGGTCACCTTGAATGTGCATCAGTAAAGCTCTCTTGGGGGACAGAATGGAAGAGATGTAGGCTATTGAAGGTGGTCCTGGATAGCAGTGACTTTGGCTCCACAGAGGGGTCTGCCAAATGGTTGGGGAGGAGCTCCCCCTACCTACCCTCATCCCACGTCTGGGTTTCCTCTGAGCACATAGTGTGACTGGTGCATATTTGTGCATGTGATCTTTGTGGCCTGCCAGTATCCAGTGTGCAGGTGCCATTGCTCTCTTCTCAGTGTTGGGATCTCACTAGGGACACTCAGCTGCCATCCTGGGACCACCATGTACCACAAGACCCTGGTTGTCAGGAGAGAAACTCTTCAGACAAGGTAGAGAGTAGGTGGGTCGAGTCAGTGCTGGAGTCTTGTGAGCAGTGGCCTAAGCCAAGCCTGGACATTTGAGGACTCAGGGTGGGGAAATGGAAGCAGAAATGGTAGATCAGGGAGCATTTGGGAGGCGAGTCCATGGGGATCCAGGCCTTGACTTGGTGGTCTCTGTGGGATTGACAGCTTGGGTGGCTTCAAAGTGAGGGTGCTAGATCCAGAATGCCTTCCAGGGCTGTCCTTACCCTCCAGCACTTAGCACTGCTCAAACCTTACTTTCCCCACCAGGAAAATGGGTCAGTGACAGGATGCAACACACTAGTTAGTGTATGCAGAAAGCACTCAGAACAGTGTTTGGCATGCACGGAGCACAGAGACATTGGCTGATGTTCTGATTCTTGAGGGTGTATAGGCTCAGCTTCTTTAAGTTTTTTGTAAATGACACCAGGAATGGAGGGAACGGAGTGAATCACCCAGATATTTTGAAAGAATAGGTTATAATGAGGGAATGGATAGATGGAATTGAGGGAGAAGAATAAAGTTTTAAACAGACTTTTGGGGGGCATGGCTGGCTCTCTGTATTAATTTGTTTCTGCTTAGATGTTACCTAGATGTTAAGTGTTCCAAGGGTTGATTTGAGTTGCATATGATACAATTTAGGTAGAGTGAATAATTAAATGGGGCCCATGTTCTGGGATTCTGTTGTATAACATGCTTTTTATTTAGGGTAAAAATAGTGTGATGCAGAGTTAACTGTCTGAGCTGGCCTTTCTTGCTGGTTGTAAACTTTGCACACCCAAATGGCATGTGTTGATAGGTAAGTAGTTCCACAGGGGGTGGAATGACTAGGGAGGCAGCCCTTAGTGGCAAATAATGCTGTATTTTTTTTTCACGTTGCTTGTTTAAGGATTATAAAATACATTGGCACAAAGAAACCCAATAAATATTCCAAGTAACGGTCCTACATAAATATGTTCTGATTATATTTTTCTCTAGTGAAAGATTAAAAGTGAAAACCCCAACTCTTTTTGTAGGGTGAAACATCACGGTAGCCTGTTTCCTGAGCTCATGATGTATGTGGTTTCCTGCAGAGGTGACTCCATAACGAGGGGTTTTCTTTCCAGAAAATAGGAGTCATTTTTCTTTTCCCTTTATATTATAACCTTGTTACCATCAGAAATTTGAATGTATTTGGAATTTGCAGGACAAAATGAAATCCCTCTTTCCCTGCAGAAGATAGAGCATCAGTGTGTTTTAGGGTCACCTTGTAATTAGATAGATGCCCTTCAGCTCGGCTGCAGCTCCTGTCTGTAGGGTGAGTGCAATTCATTGCCTGGCATTTGACAGTGATGTAATCCATCTTTATTCAGGAAAGTGTTTACTGTGTTTAGTAGAGATTTGCCATCCCTGTTTCTAGTCCATTGGCAGATGCAGTGAGAAGTATTTCCACCTGCTTTTTGAGCTTGGGGTGGAGGGGAGAGGAGGGAATAATTTGCTTACATAGCAAGCTGTTTAAAACAGCCTTTTCAGGCCTGTCAGTGCTGGTACTGGTTTTATTGAATTATTTACTGAAGAGGTGTGTTAAGTTGAGGAAACATTGGTCCTTCTACTCAGCACCAGAAGCTGTGCTGGTACTGCACAAAGTCATGGCTTGTCATTCTTGTCTTCCCACATCCCAGTGGTGACGGGTGGAGGGGTATGCGGTGTAAGGAGGTTTTCAGGTTTTTACAAAATAGGTGAGCATAAATGTATTCTTATCATTTCTATAATAGTAACTACTGACATTTACATGGAGCACATTTATGGGTCAAGCCATTATACGTGCTTTCCATAAAAAATTCTCAGTTAATCTAGGGGAAACTGTAGCACCATCAAAATTGTAAATGAGGGGAAAAAAAATTTGGCCCCTGGAAGGGATGCCTGTCAGCCTGTTCTGGGACCTAAGGAGTCTGCAGGGTAGTGATCCTAGGTCACTAATGCTTCTGACATTTTCCATTTCAGTGTTCTCACAATAGCACAAATATTTCAGCCTAAAATACTGATTGCATAGGAAATCCTGAGTGCAGTTGGGCAGCCTCACAATTCAAAATGCTTTCTGCAGTTGGACTTGGTTCTCCGTAGTGTCACTGGGAGCCCGAGGTGGTCATGCTGTTTGTCTCCAAGCCAGGAAGGAGTCACACCGTCTCTTCCTCTCCCACCAAAGAATCTGGTTGGAAATTTTCTTCTCCTCAGACAACTGTAGCCTTAGGAAAAAATAGTCCTGATATCGTCATGTAGAGGAACATGTGAGAAAAATCCCTTTTATTCCAAAGATAAAACAGTCAAAAGTCACTCAATCAAAAAATAACCAATAGAAAACCATACTTTAATGCTGCCTGGTTTAATTCTTTTTACAACCTGAATGGACCTAGAGACCAATTTTCCTGCCGTGAACCTAAGGGGAGAGGTTAAATAAATTTAAAGCAGCACTGTAGAGAGGAAGCTGTCTGAGCTCATCTGAGCAGCCTCAGTGTCACTCTAGTATATCCCATTATCTGAAGCAGCCCTCCTGCTCAGCACCAAGGTCTGCTGCCCCAGTGAGTGTGGGGCCCAGGCCTCCTGCCCAGCACAGAGGTCTTCCCCTGGTGAGGCTGAGGTCACACTGCTCCCCTGTGCAACAATGTTTGCCTTTGTGCTTTGCGTACAAAAGCATGGAAGAACTTGGTCATAAGCAAAATGTCACCTAGCAGAGCTAGGTGCAGGATGCTTAATCCACAGTAAGTGATGTGTCTGTTTGTTTCTTTTTATCTAGAGTGATAAAGAAAATAAAGGGTTATGGCTGGTAGTGGTGAAATGCATCTCCCATGGTCCAGGGAGAGACAAATGATTTAAGCCCTGCTGTCCTTTTTCTGTCTACTATCTTTTATCTTTTTTTTTTTTTTGCTTTTTTTTCATATGTATGGGTAAAAGCTCACTGTTTGCCCATCTGTCACTATTTTCATTTATCTTCTGCCTTATTTGCCTTATTTTCATGTCCTTTTCGTTGTATATTTCTCTTATCAGTTAATTAATCCATTCATTCAACCTTTTACTGATCATTTCTTCTGCCTGGGCCTAGGGCACCATGGCTAGATTGTGAATGGAATGGTAAATTACAGTCTTAGCACTCAGTATAGGGAAGAAAGAGATATGTATTCAAATGGTTCTGATACCAAAGAAATAATACTTATTCTGAGTCTGTGTGATAACACCAGACATCGTTAACTGAGCACTTGCTTGTGCCAGGCCAGGCTCTCAAAACAGCAAGTAGGCAGGTTGGGTACAGGCTAGGAGGACTGGTTCAGGTCAGTCCAGAAAGGTCTCTGGGTTTGGACACTTTACCTCCAGACTTGGGGTTGGCCTGGACCTTCACTAGGGTCTTTATTTCTCTCTAGGTACAAGATGCTGGGGGATTCCTTCAACTCAGGACTGTGAACATTAACTTAACCCTTTTGTAAAGAACCTGGTTTTGCCAGCTCCTAGTGAGGTTTCGGGAGTAATGTCTGCCCCTGGTGGGCTGCAGCCAGGCCTGACCCACCCTAGGTCCCAGGGTGGGACTTCTGTCTTATTTTTTTTCTCTCTCTTCTAGTCCTGGCCTCTGGCCTCTTTGGTTTGCACCTTACCCCTTCCCCCACCTCCCACCCCTCCCCTGGGCTCCAATCTTGCTCTCTTCTGAGTGCTCCCTTCCCACCTGTGAAAGAGACCACCAGTGCTGTGCTCTAGCCTGGGAAGGCCAGCCCAGTGCAGTGGAAGGTGGGAGTGATGATTGGGCCTCAGCTCTGATGCAGTTGGTCCTATTGCCTTGGGCCAGCTCCCCACCTAGGAGTGTTATGGGCTGAAACGTGTCTTCCCCAACGTTCATGTTGAAGCCTCAACCTCCACTGCAGCAGTATTTGGGGGCGGGGGCCTCTAAGGACGTAAGGAAAGTTAAATAAGTACATAAGGTTGGGGCCCTGATCCAGTAGGTTGAGTGTCCTTATGAGAAGAGCACCAGAGAACTTGCTCTCTTTATACTGTGTGAGGGCACAGTGAGAAGGTGTGGCAGCCAGGAGCAGAGCCCACAGCAGGAATCAGATCACTGACCCCTTGATCTGGGATGTCCGGCCACCAAAACTGAGAAAATGAATTTCTGTTCTCTTTTTTAATACTCAGGATATATTTACTGATTTTTAGAGAAAGAGAGGGAGGGAGGTGGGGAGGCAAGAGAAAGAGGGAGAAAGGGAAGGAAGGAAGGCTGATATAAGAAACATTGATTGCTTGCCTCCCATACGTTCCTTGACCAGGGATTGAACCCACAGCCTCTTGGTGTTCGGGATGACACTTCAGCCAACTTAGCCACCCAGCCAGGGCAAATTTCGGTTCTTTAACACTTCATTCAGCAGTATTTACTTATGGCAGCCAGAGCAGACTAGTGCAGTGAGTCTCACTGGCCCGTCACTGCAGGGGAGTTGCGCCTTACGGGCGTAGGAGGTAGATTACCTCCAGCCCCCCCACCCCTCCCATGAGGGCATCTTGCCAGACAGGATCCTTTGTGCAGGACACGGGGACCCCTCCTCTCTTTCCTCGACAGTGGGGACTGAGTGGGATGGGGACACCGAGTCCTGTACCTGTCTGTGAGAGGAGCTTGTACTTCTAGGGGAGCTTGATTGCTCTGCGATGAGAACCACACACACATCCCTGACTCTAGGTTGCCGGCTTTTTGGAGGACTGAATGGACCTGGGACTCCTGTACTCCTTTACTCCCTGACCAGGCAAATCCAATTTGGGATGAAGTTCTTTCTAGATTGGATCTGCTTGTCTCTGGATGCAAAAATGAGGGCGTTGGCTGTGTACAATGTTCTCATACAACTCAACACCAAAAAAAAACCCCAAAACAAAAGACAATCCAGTTGAAAAATGAGGACCTGTACAGACACTTCTCCAAAGAGGATATACAAATGGCCATATGAAACGATGTTCACTGTTACTAACAGAGAAATGCAAACTAAAACCACAATGAGATACCACCTTATACCTGTCAGAATGGTTATCATCAATAAATCAATAAATAACAGGATCTGGCATGGATGTGGAGAAAAGGTAGCTCTAGTGCACTGTTGCTGGAATGCAGACTGGTGCAGCCACTGTGGTAAACAGTATGGAACTTCCTCAGAACCTAAAAGTGGAACTGCCTTTGACCCAATGGTTCCACTGCTGGGATTATACCCTAAGAATCCCGAAACGCCAATTCAAAAAAACCTATGTACCCCAGTGTTCATAGTATTATTATTTACAATAGCTAAGATTTAGAAGCAGCCAAGTGCCCATTAGTAGATAAGTGGTTAAAAAGTGTTGGCATACACACACACACACACACACACACACACACTCACACACACACACACAGAGGAATATAAAAGGATTGGGCCATAAAAAGGATTGAAATCTTACTATTTGCAACAGCGTGGGTGGACCTACAGGATGTTATGTTCAGTGAAATAAGTCAGTTACTTCACTTATATGTAGAATCTAAAGAACAGAATAAAGGAGCAAACACAATAGAAACAGATGCATAGTCATAGAGAACAGACAGTTGCCAGAGGGGCGTGGGGTTAGGGGACCATGTGAAAAAGTTGAAGGAATTAAGAAATTCAAATTGATACTTACAAAATAGTCACTGTTCCTGACTGGTGTGGCTCAGTAGGCTGGGCATTGTCCCTGCAAACCAGAAGGTTGCTGGTTCTATTCCTGGTCAGGGCACATGTCTGGGTTGCAGGTCAGGTCCCCAGTTGGGGGCATATGAGAGGCAACTAATGGATGTTCTCTAGATGTTTCTCTCCTTCTCTTTCTCCCTCCCTTCCCCTCTCTCTAAAAATAAATGTTGAAAAATAGTTACAGGATGTAAAGTTCAGCATAGGGAATACAGGGGTGGGCAAAGGCATGTTCACAGTTGTGACTAGGTGAAACAGTTTAGTCTCGTGTTGTTCTTATTTTTCCATAGGAACAACTGTAAATCTATTTTTGTCCACTCCTGTATAGTTAATAATGTTGTGATAACTGCATGGTGTCAAGTGGATACTGGAAATATCAGGGGGATGACTTTGTAAGTACATGATTGTCTAGTCACTATGCTACACACTTTAAACTAATACAAATAATACTGAATGTAAACTGTAATTGAAAAGTTTTTATTAATGTTCTTAGTACTGACTTTCTTTTCACTTTTAATTGAATTTTGGTGTTTGGAAGTGGGTTGGTTGAGAGGAAGGAGACCAGTTTTGAGTTACATGAATTGGAGGTGAAGGTTAGAAAACGGACTATTGCTGTCATTTGTTACAGGAATCGTGCGCCCCAGAGACTACTCTTCCCGGGAAATTCTCTTCAGCAAGTGCGTGAAAAGGAGAGGGCAGTTCTGTTTGCCACCATTTCTGTCAGCTTCATTTGGATTGTGAGCTTTCAGTCTTTGATGTTTGTGTAGGTTTCTTTTTTCCTCTGGTTTATATACTTGTCATCAAACTCTAGATTAACTTTTCTTATTAACAGACTAAATATTCTGAAACTACTACTGCTTTACAAGTAATATAAGAATGCATATTTTGAGTATTCATCCATGTGCATATATTGTTGTACTCTGTGTTATAGTGTTAACGTAGCTTATGTAAGGCTTGTTGGCCGAGGAAGCAGAACTTCCTAACCTTTCCAAGGTGCCTTCTCATAGGGCTCCCTACATTTTGTCTGACTTATTTCTATGTTCTTTATCCATACAAAGCATACCTTTTTTTCTAGTTTCCTTCTATTCTCCTTCTTCTTTCTTAAAGAACTTAAATCCATTATAATTCATTGTTATTCAGTCCTGTGTGCTTTAAAACAAAGATTGTGCATTCACTGTGTTTTTGACAAAGACTGTGGTCAGGGCAGTGGATCTCCTGTTGACTGCTTTGAGTTCATTAAAAATGTATTCTAGTTGCTTTCATCTTTTCAGGATCCTACATGGACAGAGACAGTTCCTATTTAAAGTGCATGCTGACAGTGATCTATGTAACGCACACTTCTCCACCAGTCTGCCCCTCGCCCACCCCTGAATGAAGCTCAAGCTGCTCCAGGGCCTGAGCTTGTCTCCCCACCTTTCTCCACTGGTGACCAGGATCCTCAGCTCCCATGGGGTAATGACCAGACCAAAGTTGCTGTCGTATGTATACTTGAAACTGGGTGTTTAATAACTTTTTTCCATTGAGAAAAAGTTAACCTCTTTGTTTTGATACAAATAAGAGAATTCTTTGCAATTGAAGAAATGTTTACCTGAGTTTTTCTGATGAAAGCGATTCTTTTGCTAGGTTAACACTCTCATAAAATGTGTCTGAGAAACGCATTGTAAAGTGTTTGCTGCTCATCATACTCCTGTGGTTCCTGGTTCTCAAATTTGAGATTACTCCAGATTTGGAGGGCTTTTTAACAGACTGCTGCCTCCTCCTGCCACCCCAGTTTCAACCTCAGGAGTCTAGGGTGGGCCCCTATAATTTGCATGTCTAAGATGTCCCCTGACACTACTGCTGCTGCAGGCTGGTCAGGGCACGCGTGGGGAATCACTGCCCTAGCCATCAGATAACAGAGAACAGATTGGATGCGAGTAGCAGGTCATGCAATTTCCACAAGTGGCTGTTGACTTGGCTTCACGCACTGCTTGGAGAAGCACATGAAACAGCCCCACAGGGCAGTACATACAGTCATATGCTGAATGCAGAGGAGCAGACTGGCTTCTCTTCCAAACATCTCAATTTTTATTGCTTCTGCTATGTGAAATGTGTCCTGCTTATAGAATGTGTAGAATTAAAAGTTGGTTTGTTAACTAAAAATATGGCAAACAATTTTTAAATCAGAGCCTATAAATAAACCTGCACATTTAGACATAAAAGTGAACCATTAAGAATCAGTGCTCCTGTCATTATAACTTGTTGATTGGATTACAGTTACCTGTTCTCAGGTGTGTTGAGAGCAGAGCCTATTTTTTCACTTCCTGTGGCTTGCGAAATTTCTTACCACCTATTTTTAGGAGATCTTGCACTGCTGACTCAAAGTGGTAACCCATTCTGAACTCTGGCTTCTCAGTACTGTGGTTGGCAGGTGTCCAGGCACTTAACACGGTAAGGTTGTCTGCCAGGGTGCTGTGCTGGTAAGTGCATCCCTGTCAGGCAGCCTGGAAGTTCAGCCACCTCCTCTTGCCATTCCACCCACTCCAGAAGAGTCACAGTTGGAACCCCTGTTTCCTAGCCTTTTGAGAACTGTACCAGCTGTGTTGCATGATATCTTACCACTGGATGGGTGTCTCAGTGCCCCCAGCCTGTCCTCACACTCAGGCAAAGGTGCTCAGCACCTGGTAGGCTGCTGTTTGGCCTCTGCTCTCAGCACACCTGGGGAAGAAGGGTAACTAAGAGTGGAGCTTATCTTCAGTGGACTCAGCCTCTTTTTTTAAAGCTACTTACCCTCTATGTGGGCCTCTTGTGGCCAGATGGGGTGCACAGGCAAGACAGGTGGAGCATTTGATCTTGTTGCTTTGACCTCTGAGCTGGGTCTTGGCCAATCAATAGCCCATGCCCATGCAGCCTGCGAGGAGACCTTCTGCTCAGACCAGTTCATACACAATAAGCCAGAACCCAACCGTCCTCCCTGTCACACCAGTACAGTTGGAAACCACCAGAATTGCTCTGTTGTCATTAGCAATTGACAAGAATTGGACCACACTGCTTGGGTCTGTCACCTCCAGCTCCAGGAAACTCAGGAAAGTACCCTTGAGCAGCATAACTGTGTGAGCCCCACCCTGAAATTGACCTGGGACTCCACCATTCTGTACACCTGCATTGTCTCATTTTGTTAAGTGAAGAATTTAGAGTAGAGATGTCTGATTCTTCACTTCAGGATTTAAATTCTAGTACCTTGTAAGAGAGTGTTAATTTCATCTGGAGAAGCCTGGAGAAGTGATGTAAATTAAAGCCACACTGATAAGAAATTTGTCCTTTTTCATCTCTACTCCCATTTAGCCTCTTTTACTACCTTTCTTTCTCCTCACTGCAGAAGAATAGTGAACTGGCATGAGTAGTTCTGAATTTCAGGACGACTGTTCTTTGGGGCTGGCAGGATCAGGAGGATGTGTGGAACATAGGTGCTTTGTGATAACAATTTAGTGACTTTGTGGTTCTCCCTCTCACAGTCCTTACCAGCTAGTGTTTCCAGCAGTTTTGTCTTTGCAACTCTCCTCAAGATGGTCTCATTCCTTACGTATATCAGCATAGTTTATTGCATGTTTGCATACTAATCCATATTAATTGGTTTTAGAAAGTGGTAGACTTCTCTAGAATAAAGCACATATCTAATGGACTCATTTTATAATAGAACTGATCAGACTTCCGGCCAAGATGGAGGAGTAGGTGGAAACACTGCGCCCCCTCCCACAACTAAATTTAAAGACAGCAAAGTTTTAGAAACAAAAACACAGCCAAAACAGTGAAAATTGAACTGTATAGAAGTCCCTTAACAACGAACCACTCAGCCAGACCGGTAAGAGGGGCGGACACAGGGGCGGAGGCAGGGGTGGAGCGGGGTCGGGCTGGAAAGACCGTTCAGTCCAACCGACCCAGGAGTGGAGGCAGAGGCAGTTGGTGGATCCCAAGTGTGGGGTGGCGATGGACAGACCCTGTGAGCGCACAGGGCAGTTGGCTGACTGCAGTCACACATTCGAGCACAGATAAACCAAAGGAAGGAGCGAACAGTGAGACAGACCACTCAGGCTAGGGCCCCAGTGACGGGAATTAGAGCCTGAAAGCACCAACTAGAAAGACTTTCTCAGGGTCAAGGGGCCAGGAGAGGCTCCCAGGCTCACAGAGTGTTCATTGGAGAGACCCACAGGGTCCTGGAGAGTACACGGGCCCACACACCCGGGAACCGGCACCAGAGGGGCCCAATTTGCTTGTGAGAAGCTGCAGAGGGGAAAGAAATCTGAGAGAGAGTGGAGTGGAGCAAAGCACCATTTTTTCCCCCTCTCTGACCCTGCCCCCACATACAGCATCACAACCCAGTGACTGGGTCTCCTGGCCCTGGTGAACACCTAAGGCTCCGCCCTTCATACATAACAGGTTCGAACAGACCAAGCATTGGGGGAAACAGGGGAAACAGGGGAAATAGCAGAGCCGTTTCAAGAACAGCTCAAAGCCCCAGAGCCTATAATTCTAAGTGACCAAGAAATAGCCAGCCTTTTAGATGCACAGTTCAAAACACTGGTGATCAGGGTGCTCACAGAATTGATTGATTTTAGCCACAAATTAGAGGAACATATGGAGGCTAAAGTGATTGAAATGAAGGGAAATGCACAGGAAACCAATAGTGATGGAAAGGATACTGGGACTTAAATCAAGGGAGTGGACCAGAAGGAAGAAAAAAATGACCAAACAAAAATATGAAGTAACAAGAATTCAAAAAAATGAAGACAGGCTTAGGAACCTCCAGGACTTCTTTAAACATTCCAACATCCGAATTATAGGGGTACCAGAAGGGGGAAAGAAACAGCCACAAATGAAAAACTTTGAACAAATAATAAAGGAGAACTTCCCCAGTCTGGCAAAGGAAATAGACTTCCAGGAAATCCAGGAAGCTCAGAGAGTCCCAAAGAAGTTGGACCCAAGAAGGAACACACCAAGGCACATCATAATTACATTAGCCAAGATTAAAATGAAGGAGAGAATCCTAGAAGCAGCAAGAGATAAGGGGACAGTCACCTACAAAGGAGTACCCATCAGACTGTCAGCGGATTTCTCAAAAGAGACCTTACAGGCAAGAAGGAGCTGGAAGGAAGTATTCCAAGTCACAAAATCCAAAGACCTACATCCAAGATTGCTCTATCCAGCAAAGCTTTCATTTAGAATGGAAGGGCAGATAAAGTGCTTCTCAGATAAGGTCAAATTCAAGGAGTTCATCATCACCAAGCCCTTATTATATGAAATGTTAAAGGGACTTATCTAAGAAAAAGAAGATAAAAAATATGAACAGTGGAAGGACAGCAAACTCACAGTTATTAACAACCACACCTAAAACAAAAGCAAACCAAGAGGACAGCTAGATCAGGAGCAGAACCATAGAAATGAAGATCACATGGAAGGTTATCAACAGGAGAGTGGGAGGAGGGGAAGGGGAGAGAATAAGTAGCATAGATGGTAGGTAGAAAATAGACAGGGGGAGGGCAGGAATACTATGGGAAATACAGAATCTAAAGAACTTGTGACACATGGACATGAACGAAAGGGGGAGGATGGTGGGGGAGGGGTGTGCAGGGTGGAGGATAGTGAAGGGGGGGAATGGGACAACTGTAATGGCATAATCAATAAAATATATTAAAAATAAAATAAAATAAAATAAAAAGAACTGATCATAGTGACCACTATAAGTAAGTGCTTGATCCATTTTTATGGTTTTACAATTTAGACTCATTAGTGCTGCACATTCTCATTGCAGCCTGTGAATTGGGAGGGCTGCATGCAGTTAGATCCATGTCACGATGACACAGTTGCTGTTCGTGGTTGTCTTGATAGTACACTAAAGGTTTTAATTTATTTAATATCTGAATAAATTTTCAAGATTTTATCAGATGAACTGATTCTTTTTTTTAAGAAAAAATTTTATTTATTTTTAGAGAGAGGGGAGGGAAGGAGAGAGGGAGAGAAACATTAACATGTGGTTGCTTCTTGTGTGCTCCCTACTGGGGACTTGGCCCACAACTCAGGCATGTACCCTGACTGGGAATCGAACCAGCGACCCTCTGGTTCTCAGGCTGGCACTCAATTCACTGAGCTACACCAGCTGGGGCTGAACTGATGATTCTTGTGTGTAAGTGTGCATTGGTTCAAACTACCAACAAAAATTAAAACTTTCTTTGAAACTATTCAGAAGCAAAGGAAGAGGCATTTGATTGTAAAGAGCAAGCTTAGGGGTATGTGAGAAGTATTTAGAGTTACTGTGAGGCTTTTCCCAGTCCTCCGACTCTACCTATTGGTCCCTTGATAATTGGAGAGATTTTGGAGACCTGTTCTGTCCTCACCGCTGACTAGCCCTGTGCCCTGGAGTTGCTTTACTAGCCTTCATGTGTAGAAGGTGGTTTGGAGCTTGGTGGTTTCTAAAGGCCCTTCAGACTGTTACTTTTTTTAAAAAATGCTGTCAATTCACTCATGGCAAGATGTGATTTCTTAAGTAACAGGATAATTTCAGCATAATGTTTTTTAAGGTAGAGAGAAGCACGGAGTAAGTCCTCATGGGTACCCATTGCTGGCTTCAATAGTTAGCCAGTTACGGGCCAGCCTCATTTCATCTAAGTGCCCACACTCTCCAGTGGTAAATCCCAGATATCAGTTCCTTTCACCTGTAAATATTAGAGTAAATATTTCAGTAACAATAACTCTTTAATATTATCAAATATCAGTGTTTAAATTTCCCTACCTATTTCAAAATCTTGTTTAAATTGGGTTGTAAATCCAAAATCCAAGTAAGGTCTGTACATTGCAGTTAGATCTACTTATTTCTCCAGTCTTACTTATTTATTTTTATTATATTATTTCTTTATTATTTTAATTATTTATTTTTAAATTGAGGTTGATTTCTTGGGGTAACAGGTTTCTTGTCCTTTGGGTCTCCCACAGCTGAAGTTTGCTAGCTAGACTCTGTTTAACATGCTCTTCTATTCCTGTGTGTCCTGCAAATTTTCTTTGGATTTGGAGCTGATTCCAGTTTGATTTCCTGGCAGGATTTTTCCCTGGTGCTGCATGTGCTGCCATTAGGAGGAGGACACAGCAGCCTTGATGATCGTGTCTGCTTATTTCACCAGGGTTGCAAAACGGTGACGTTTGAATTCTCTCCATCCTCCTACATTCATTAGCCACATGGGAGGGAGCTCGGCTGTTGTGTCCCCCGTATATCCACACGGGGACATCTTGCCCTCTTTGGGGCAGTTTTTAGAATAAATAATACGGTTCCTCAGCATCCATTAGCCACCAGTGAGGTGGTTTGTTTGTTTGTAGAGAACTTATGAGCTGATGATTTAAGATAGTGCTGAAGGAATTTCACGCCATTGACATCCTTGTTGCTGCTGGTTGGCCGCTGCAGCCAGTGCCAGCCTCGTGTGGTTGGCCTGCTGCACCTTCTGCTTGTGGTCTGTTAGCCACAAACAGCCAGAAGCTGCAGGACTTCAGGCTCCTTTCGTCAGTCCTCACCCTCAGGTCTCTTCAGTTGAAAATGGAGTTGGGGGCCTTGGTTTGGGAGTTAGGAACTCGCATTGCTCCCACGTTGGTCATTGTGTCTGGGCCTTTGTAGCGGACAAAGGTCATTTTGTTTTGAGCATAATCTGTTGTAAATTCCCACTGATATTTCTAATTCACAAGAGAGTTTACTTCTCTGATTTTATATTTGTACCTTTTATGATGAAAATTTTTGTCTCTAGAAATATAAGCATAATTACTTATTTGCTTTATTATCCTATTTTATTTAGACAAAATATATATAAACATTTAGAATAACTCTACCAATATTATTAACAATTTCACTGCTAAAAATAGCTGAAGATGCTTTGTCTCTCAGGGTTTATCCCACTAGGGAAATACAGTCAAATTGCTGTGTTTCGATGTCCTTCAACATCACTCCTCTCTGTATTTATGCCATCAACTCATTTCATAATTTGATTAATGTTTTTGCTTCCTGCTTTTGATTTTTTAAGACTTAAAAAAGTTAACATTGGTTTGTAATTGTGTAAACCATGACATGGTTCCAGAGCCAGAAGAAATCTTGTCTGGTGTTTTTTTACCTCTTACCCTCTTTCCCAGCCTCTCCATCCTCTTCAGTCACTGTTTTTAAAAGGATTTCCTTCTTCCTCTTTTTACTTATTGCTTTTGAATGCAAACAAATACATATATCCATAGTTATACTATTTTTAATGTTTCTTATTTTATAAAAGTAAGCAGCAGCCTACTTTGCCCAAACTAGAGTTTAAAGGTTATCTTCTAACTGTATGGTGTATTAGAACTTTATTAGTCAGACATTGGGTTAAACTGAATGTGCTTATTTATTCACTTATTTTGGAAGGGGTAATTATAACAACTGCCACCTAAGCATTTTAATAATATTCTAAAATAGAATATACATTTTTATTCCTGTATTGTTTTTGCTGTTAAAGGAAAAAACAAACAAACAGAAAAACTTGGTCTGTTTAATTTGCATGTATTCTAGTTCTGTGGTTCTCAACACAGTGAGTGCGTCCCCCAGGGGACACTGGGCAATGTCTGGAGATGTATTTGATCACCAGGCATTGGGGGTTGATGCTAACATTTTTACAGTGCATGGGATGGCCCACAGCAAAGAGCTGTCAGATCTTGCTCGAATGTCAGTACCATATGTCACTTGTGAGAAACCCTGCTCAGTGTCAACCAGTCATTTGAAGATTTGGGTCATCTCCCAGTCCCTCCGTCCCCCTCCTTTCTTCCATTCCTCCTCTCTCCCCTTTCCCCCTTTGCAGTAAAACTAGATATTTACATTTAGGACATTAGGAAAACATAAATCATATAAAATGAAAAGAGTTGAGCACATCAATGATGTGTGCTTTCTCAGGCCTGTCTAAAGAGAAAAATAATTTCTTACTTGAAAGCTCTACTCTAGTATAAATCATATGCTTAACCAAGTTTTTTTGGGGGGAAGCAAGTTTTGCATTATTACAGGTATCAGGAAAGCGGGATTCCTTATCAGGTGCATGCACGTGGAACATCAGCTGGTCTAAAGTGATTGAAGTGGACTTTTGATGTGTTGGAGGCACTGTGGCTGCACAGTTGATCTTGGCACACTCCCCCCTGATGAAAGGCTCTGCTCAAAGGCACACAGGAGGTGGGGAGGTGGCAGCTTCACCGCTCTTTTGCCATTGATGACATCCAAGAGAAATCTGAGGAAAGTGTCACTTTTTCTCATGTCTGTACTTACCATTGCCTCCCTTTAGTATCTCATGAAATACTCAACTTCAACTAAAAAGAGGAGTAAATACTTAAATTTCATTGTGGTTTTAATGTGATGGGGTGAATGGGGGCATGCTTTTTTTCCACATGGGGACCACCTGTTGGGATATCAGCAATGTGCACTTGATCTTTGGAGAGAGATGGCCTGGCAATGTGAGCACGTGGCACAGCAAGCACGTGTTCGGCATGGACAGTGTCTGGTCCTGTGATGTGACTTCAGATCTTAGTTTTCCTTTTGCATTTGGTGATGAAGGGGACCGGTAGCCTCGTGGTGAAGTTCCTAACATCACTGCTCTTTTCTTTTTTTCTCCTTGTTTCCCCACATTTCCATCAAGCAAATTGAATGAATTAGAAAAAACTGATCAGCATTTCTCATTGACGAAAGTAAATGCAATACAAATCTGTTTCCCTGCAAAAGAACTATATATGGTTGGAATAGTTACAGACATTAATTATGACAGTTCACAGGTTTGCCCTTCCTCTTGAAAGGATAAATTTCACTAAACATTTTGCTTGTGAGCTTCAGTGCTTATTTGCAGTTGGTTTGTTGCCTTTAGTAGGGGTGTAGGTGTGTTATGATGGCTACAAGTGTGATCTTTCAGAAATAGATTTAATCGTTAAAGCCCCCTATTTATTTTAACTTTGTGGCCCTAAGACATAAAAAGTTATTATCTGTTCTAGGCCTTTGACTAACATCTTACATTGCCAACCATTTTCTTTCAGCATTTCCCCTGACCGCCAAGAAAAAAGTTGATGTTGATTTATATGCCTTTTGAAAATACCCCCGTTTCAGCCTTTTATACTAGTTTTGTGTGGGGCCCATAAATATTGACAGGGTGCTGAAACCGGTGTCATTTTTAATTCTGCACAGAAATAAAACCCAGTTTGTTGAAGTCACGGTTCTAGGGACTACTAGCTCGGCAGTTGCCATGTTGTGCAGAGCTGGGGCAGAAATCGTTTGTGTGTCGTTCCAGGGGGGAGATGGCGCTGGCCAGATCGGGCAGGTGGCGATTCTTAAATACTGCTGTGCGCACCTGAGGGAAACCCCGCTCAGACAGCGTCTCCGGGCCCTAACGGTTGATGGGGAGCAGCCTGAGTCTTCTGTCAGGGTTCCTGCCAGGCCGTGGGCAAAGCATATAGTAATGGAAAAGGGGGGTTGCTGGGTTGGCAGCAGATCTTAGTTTTCCTTTTGCATTTGGTGATGAAGGGGACTCGTAGCCTCGTGGTGAAGTTCCTAACATCACTGCTCTTTTCTTTTTTTCTCCTTGTTTCCCCACATTTCCATCAAGCAAATTGAATGAATTAGAAAAAACTGATCAGCATTTCTCATTGACGAAAGTAAATGCAATACAAATCTGTTTCCCTGCAAAAGAACTATATATGGTTGGAATAGTTACAGACATTAATTATGACAGTTCACAGGTTTGCCCTTCCTCTTGAAAGGATAAATTTCACTAAACATTTTGCTTGTGAGCTTCAGTGCTTATTTGCAGTTGGTTTGTTGCCTTTAGTAGGGGTGTAGGTGTGTTATGATGGCTACAAGTGTGATCTTTCAGAAATAGATTTAATCGTTAAAGCCCCCTATTTATTTTAACTTTGTGGCCCTAAGACATAAAAAGTTATTATCTGTTCTAGGCCTTTGACTAACATCTTACATTGCCAACCATTTTCTTTCAGCATTTCCCCTGACCGCCAAGAAAAAAGTTGATGTTGATTTATATGCCTTTTGAAAATACCCCCGTTTCAGCCTTTTATACTAGTTTTGTGTGGGGCCCATAAATATTGACAGGGTGCTGAAACCGGTGTCATTTTTAATTCTGCACAGAAATAAAACCCAGTTTGTTGAAGTCACGGTTCTAGGGACTACTAGCTCGGCAGTTGCCATGTTGTGCAGAGCTGGGGCAGAAATCGTTTGTGTGTCGTTCCAGGGGGGAGATGGCGCTGGCCAGATCGGGCAGGTGGCGATTCTTAAATACTGCTGTGCGCACCTGAGGGAAACCCCGCTCAGACAGCGTCTCCGGGCCCTAACGGTTGATGGGGAGCAGCCTGAGTCTTCTGTCAGGGTTCCTGCCAGGCCGTGGGCAAAGCATATAGTAATGGAAAAGGGGGGTTGCTGGGTTGGCAGCAGATCTTAGTTTTCCTTTTGCATTTGGTGATGAAGGGGACTCGTAGCCTCGTGGTGAAGTTCCTAACATCACTGCTCTTTTCTTTTTTTCTCCTTGTTTCCCCACATTTCCATCAAGCAAATTGAATGAATTAGAAAAAACTGATCAGCATTTCTCATTGGCGAAAGTAAATGCAATACAAATCTGTTTCCCTAACCAAAATTGGACTCCTGACTCTATCAGAGTTGGGCTCAGGCAGAGACCAGGTCTTTTCTAACTATAGTCAATGCAAACAAGAACCCTAAATGTGGAATCCCATCAGCTTCTGCCATCCTGTAGGAACCAGGATGCTTCTAGAAAAGAAAACCATTTCGTAAATTTGGCACTGAAAAACTTGGCAATTTGGTGTGGGCTCGTTAATTTGTGGTTTGATAAGTTTCTGAAGCTACTGATATTAACTGGCAGCTTTGAATCATCCTAAAATCAGACTACGGCATAATGAGCTGTATTAATCTGATTCACTTCATTTCCTAGGAAAACAAAATTATAACTGCATTTTCATTCATTTACTTAAGTCGTGGTCCACCTACTTTAGAGCCAGTATTCAATTATCTTTACCTCCAGTGTTTTTTAACATAAGTAATCTGTAAAATTTAATATTCTGAGTTAAGTTTATCTTACTTTAAGATTTGTTTTTTCTATCTATTATTATTTTGCTATGATTACTTTTGCTAAAGTAAAATTTTTTTACTTTAAAGAGTAATGTATACTATTTTTTTATTATTATTTTTTTTAAGATTTTATTTATTTATCTTTACAGGGGAAGGGAAGGAGAGAGGGAGAGAAACATCAATGTATGGTTGCCTTTCGTGCGTCCCCTGCTGGGAGTTGGCCTGCAGGGAACTGGCCTGCAACCCAGGCATGTGCCCTGACTGGGAATCAAACCGCGATCCTCTGATTCGGGGCCTGCACTCAATCCACTGAGCTACACCAGCCAGGGCATGTATACTATTTTTTTTTAAGGCAGCTGATTTAACCATTAAGGGAAGCCTTTTTCCCATCCAAGGGGCCAGGAGACCTCTCCAGAGGCAAGGCTCACAGTTTTCTTGTGTGCATGTCCAGAGTGTTCTGGAAATACCCAAGTACCAGGTCACTCATGTCACTTTGTTTTCTTCCTGTTTTCTCCCTCTTCCTTGTAATATGAAGAGCTCTCTTTATTCCTTATTTTTTAAAAATAAATAAACTGAATTGCATACTTTAATTGATGGATTTTTATGGTATGTAAATTATATCTCAATAAAAAGTATCTGCAGGGCTTGGGGGCTGATTAGAGAGACAACATGAAGGAGGAAATGCTTTGGTCTTTATCTTGTCAGGTATGAATAGTGAGGTTTCCCAAATATCTCTGTAGCTTGGATTAGAAACATTTTTATGGATTATTGAGATAAAGAAGCCTATAGTGAACCCACCAAGATTACTGATAAATAAGTTCATGTGGGTCATGAATCTCAATGATGATAAACTACAGGTATGTACTTGGAAGCAGCTTAGTTAACCAAGCAGGAAAGTGGAAGTTAAATTTCTTCAGGATCAGATTATGTTCCCCCTGAACTGTTCTTACCTTATTTTTCTGAGTTAACCATATATCTTTGAAATTTTTTCTATTTAAAACTTAGAGAGCTTTCTCCTTTCTCACAAGTGAATAGCACTTCAGTATAGAGAGGTAGTTTGTTTACCTGTTTACTTCGATGGACATTTAGGCTAGTTTCATCCTGACATCCTACTGAATTGCTCTCCGTGGAGCTGTATAATTTTGCAGTGTGTGAGAGAAGACTTGATCTCTCACCACCTCTGGATGTGCTGTTTTATCACACTTAACATTTTTTGTTAGTTTTTTTAACTTTTACTTTTGAAATAAATTTTGGCTTATAAAATGTTGCAAGAATAACACAAAGGATTCCTCTACACCCTTCATCTAGCTTCCTCAGATGTTAATATCTAAATTACCACAAGGATAGGCCCTGGCTGGTGTAGCTCAGTGGATTGAGCGCGGGCCTGCGAACCATATGATCGTGGTTCGAATCCCAGTCAGGGCACATTCCTGGGTTGCAGTCCAGTTCCCGGCAGAGGACTCACAAGAGGCAACCATACATTGATACTTCTCTCCTTCTCTCCTTCCCTTCCCCTCTAAAGATAAATAAATAAAATATAAAAAATAAATAAATAAATTACCACAAGGATCAAACAAGGAGGTTAACATTGATACTGTGGTATTATTACACTTTCTGGTCTCTGACAATGTAATGGGTGAGAAGTGATAGCTAAGTGTGATTTTAGTTTACATTTATTTTATTCCGAGTGAAGTCCAGCAACTTTTTGTATGTTTGAGAACCAGGCATTTCCTTTCTCCTTTTCTTCTGCCCATCATTTTCCTGATTTGCTGGTCTTCTAATCAGTTTTAAGGAGTTCTCACTGTATCAGGAAGAGAGTAGCCCCTGGTGTTATGAATTACAAATGTTTTTCCTAATTTTCAATTTGTATTTCTAATTTACCTGAGGTATATTGTACCATATAAAAATGTTTTTATATTTATATAATTGAATTCATCTATCTTATGGTATCTATTTTTAGTAATAGATTTTTAAAAGTCCTTCAAGGTTATAAAGGATTTCTTCTTTATAACCTTCTATACTTTAATATTTCCTTTTGTACTTTTTTTTCCGCCTTATATCTTGGGATTTATTCTGTTGTAGGATGTGAAGCATGGCTGCAACTTTCTTCAGATGATTGCCAGCATATACCATCGCCATTTATTAAGAAGTCTTTTCATTTCCCTGTGACTCGAACTAGCATCCTTCAGCATATACTACATTTCCAGCTGTATTTGGGTCTGCATTCTAGTTCCTCATGTTTCATTAGTCCATAGCATTATATGCCACACCAAACTTGAACAATAAGTTCTTTGAAAGGTTCGCATTATTTTAAAGTAAGTAAAACAAACTAGCATTATTATATCAAACTCTATTTTAAAGCTAATTACTATGCTTACATATAAATAAATGAGACTGTAGAGGCCCCAAAGTCATTGCGTGTTCTGGCATGGGCAGATGGTCCCTCCATGGCAAGTCTGAACATAGGTAAAGTATATCCATTGCAAAAAGTCATTCTGATGACCCTGACCTGGACTGCCCCTCTTCCATCTTGCCAGCTGTGTTCTTTTGGATGCTGGAGGCAGGTTAAGGATACCTAGTGGGAAAATTGAACATAGTTAGTGACAACATGTTTTTTTAAATAGGGGGAGAGGAGAACCACATTTTGGAAAGTGTGTAAGAATTGCTTGAAGCATTTTCTTTAGTAAGTTTAGCTTCCCATCTTTAGGAAATCTGTATCATTCAGAAACACTGCATTCACATGACGCAGTTTACGCATCTCTTTTCACAGGTTTGACAAAGTTCATTGCCAGTTTCGCCCTGAGCACGTACTCCTTGGGGAGGGTCCGTGCAGCTAGTCAGCCAGCTGTACTGTGCAGTCTGGTTCTCGTTGGTCTCTGGTGGGGGGTGGACAGCATGCACAGGATCAAGGCCAAGGACACTCAAGTCACAGGCCTCCAACTTCTCACTGTACTTGTGCTGTCATCCCACCTGTGCACAGCCCCCATCTCCGCTGCTGGGAATGGGGAGAATGAAGCTCGTCCTGGTGTTAGGACTGACCATGATAATACAGGAGAAGTGCTTACCTAGTCTATGGCACCCAATCAGTGTAGAGTAAACAATTGCCATTTCACTCGTCTGGGAAAACTCCAGCCATTGTTAGTGCAATGAGAACAGTTTATGCAGCATCAGTGTAACCTGGCAGCCAAGGAGAGGGGAGTGCACATGCATGACCAATGACGACTTCACTGTACTAGTCAGTGGGGGCCATAGATGCCGTTTGAGGGAGCATGTGTACTGTGTGGCTGTCACATTCAAAATGGCTGACTCAGCAGAGCAACAGATCTGCATCAAATTTTTCATTAAGCTTGAACATTCCTTCTCAGAAACTATTCTGATGATTCTGATGGCTTTCTGGGGAATGCAGCGAGTGCAGCACAAATTAAAGTGTGGCACTCAAAGATGCCACAAAGATGGTTAAGAATCTGTTGAAAGTGATCCGCACTCTGGAAAGCCTGCAACAGGCAGAGAGTGTTGAATGTGTAGGGGCTGCAATCAGCAAAGACTGGTGACCAACAGAGCACAAACTAGAAGCTGATCTGGTAATTCCCAAAAGTACCATGTCTAAGATTTTGATGCAGGTTCTTGGCATGAAACGTGTTGTGGCAGAATTCATTCCGTAAGTTCTGCTCTCAGAGCAGAAGGAACGCTTTGCTGCAGTTGCTAATGATTGGATTCACACCACTACCAATGAGCCAGATTTCTTCAGGAAGGTCGTAACCAAGATGAATCATGGGTCTCTGGCTATGATCCAGAAACAAGGGCCCAGTTGTCCCAATGGAAGTCACCTGGTTTTCAATGCCTGAATAAGGTGTGGCAAAGTCACAGCAAGATCAAGACCACGCTAACTGTGTTTTTTGATTGGGAAGGTGTTGTCATCAGATGTATGCCCCTCCAGGCTGAACATTTAATAAGGAGCACTGTCTCAATGTTCTTCATTGATTGAGAGATACAACATGACGAAAATGGCCACAGCCTTGGGCAACTAGTGATTGGCAGCTTCATCACAACAATGTGCCCGCTCATGCATCACATCTCATGCAGAATTGTTTTGTGAAACATCAAATCACTCAGGTGACTCAGCCCCCTACAGTCCAGATTTGGCATCCTGTGACTTCTAGCTTTTCCCGAAACTAAAATCACCTTTGAAAGGGAAGAGATTTCAGACCATTGAAGAGATTCAGGAAAACATGAAGGGGCAGCTGATGGCGATTCCAACAAAGGATTTTGCAGGATGTTTTGGACAGTGGAAGAGATGCTGGGAGAGCTGTGTGAGGTCCCAAGGTGCCTACCTTGAAGGGGACTGAGGCATCACTGTCCTGTGTACAATGTTTCTTGTATCTTCTTCAATAAATGTCACCATTTTTCATATTACATGGCTGGATACTTTTTGGAAATACTTTCGTATTTCCTTTCTCCTCCAGTGTGTGAAGTTCTGAGGCCCACCCATAATTCCTGAATGTCTATACTGAAGGTGAAGGAAGTTGCCGCTATAATTAGTATAGTATTAAATAAGAGAGTGGCATGTGCATGTGTGAGTAACACATAGAAGACTGAATGAAGCTTGGGCCAGGTGAAGTTGACCTCAGTGTTCTAGGCGTAAGGAAAAAAATGTCCTTTCTGTTTTTGATCTGTGTGAGAGAGAGAGAACAAGGCTGTGGACTTGGTGCTCACTGTCAGCCATGACCAGTTGCAAGAGCAGGATTCAACTTTTATGTACACTGTTTTTTTGTGTTTGTTTGTTTCTTTGTCAAAAAGAATAATCTTCAAAATAAAGCATATAGAACAGATGTCAACAAGAAGGAATTAAAACTGAAATGGGAGAAAATTCAGTAGGAGAGCACCTTGCTACTTCAAAGCTCCAAGTTCAGATGTGGTATGAGCATTTCCAGGTGAATGGCAGAATCCCTGTTGATAGTCTTCCAATGGCCTTGACAGAGAGGAGAAGTGCCAGCAGATTGGAGATGGGCAAATGTTCTCATTTTCTAAATGGAGAAAAGAAAAAAAAATCAGGAAAGAGACTGTTAAACAGATTACTAAGTGGAGATGAAAACTGGGGGTGTCAAGCCTGTTCGCATCTTTTCTTCTTGATGCAGTGTGGCTGGATTTCAGCAGGATATCTAGATTTGTAAGATTGGGCCTCTCATAAATGCGTTCCTTAAGCCTGTAGTGCTAACGTACCTTCTCTCCTTGGGCCCTTTTTCTGAACCCATGTCATTCATAGAAGACCGGATTGTTGTCTCCTTGGGAGTGAGTCTGTGGTCATCTGCTCTCACCATGCTGCATGAGACTCTGCCTACAACCTTATCCACCGACCAGTGCACTTGACTTGTCCCCCACTTGTCCCCATATCATCTTGTACACTCAGCACCTTGATGGGGGGCAGTTTTGTCTTTTACTTTCATAGTCTGTTTACACAAAAAACAGTGTACAACATTAACTGAAAGAGGAGGGACATGGTATGCAGACACCTTTGTCCTGTGCTGAGGCTGCCTGAGAAGGGGACGAGTGGCCCAAGGCACAAGGGAGAGATAGTTGAGTGCCAGTGGCAAATGAATAAAAGGGACATTGCTGGCTTCAGTCCTCACTATCCTCCCATTTGTCACTTGGCTTCTTACCTGCTCTCTCTGTGGAGAGAGCTGGATTGTTCTTGGTCTTCCCCGGCAGGTTGGGTGTTTAGGGGCAGGATGGCCCTGAGCTCATTCCCCTTTATAATGAGAGGGTTGTGGAGGTTGTGTTTTCTTTGAGCACCTGTTACATACTTGGAACTTTGATGGGTGCTTTTTATGCTATTTAGTGAATAGAGCATGTCTGCAGGATAATCCTTTTCTCTCGAGCCTCCATTTTATAGGTGAGACAACAGCTTTGAGATGGGAAGCCTTCTTGTTGAAAGACTGAGCCACTAAAAGAAGCTGGCATTTCGTTCCGAAGCCCACGCTGTTCACTATGTCAGGTAGCAATCCCCTCTCCCTGCTGACAGCACCGCTCTGTGGGCTGGAGCTGGTTGGTGGCTACACCCACAGAGTGGACTGCCATTTCGATCTTCCCTGAGTAACAGCTCAGATGCCTGCTGCCCTTGGCCATGATCTGCACAGCAGCTCGGACAGAAGCATAAGAACCTGCATATCAGACTCACAGATGATGAATGAATGGAGTGATGAGGCTCATCCATGACTGAATCAGAACTTGGAACTCTCGTGATAAGCAGGATGATGGATGGAGGGAAACTGGCATGGTGGAGAGGGACCAGATGGTCACTGAGGCGCCCAAGCCCTCCACTTCTACTTGGTAATCACCTTCCCACATGTAGTATGAGAAGCTGGGACCTACCATGTAGGTGTGATGCTGCCTGAAAGGTATAGCAGTTTCAGGCATTGGTAATGTGCACTTACCATCAGCATCTCCTTTTTCTGCAGTGGACTTTCCTGGGTGATTACGTGTCATGTACAGAGGTAGTGGGTAGTGATCCCTAGCATCCCGAATTCCCATTTTTGGCTCTTACCATCCAGTCATCTTATTTTGTCTACTTTGTGGGGGTGAAGCACATCTCTGTCTTGTCTGTTGTATTTCTAGCACCCAGCACAGTGCTAGTGTGGGTTCAGAACATATTTGTTGGGTATCAAGAAGAGAAAACAGTATTAGGATGCTAAGATTTGAGAAACCTTTTTTTTTCTTTAGATTTAAGAAACCTTATCATTTTTCAAGTAAGAAAGGTTTTGCTTGGGGACATTGTTGTTTCTCTGTTAGGTTAGTCACAGGAAAGCAAGATTAAACCTGCTTTTTACTTCATCAAAACTTATTTTTTACCTAAAACTATTACATTGCTATATATAGACTCAGTTCGCTTGTCTCAGGATTTTAAAATTCTGAGGCAAATATTAGGTGTTTTGGAGCGCACACATCTGTTTCAGAAGTTACCTAGAAAAGTTTAGTTGATTTTTTTTGTGGGTAAGTTTTCTTGAACCAAGTAAAGTAGAGCAGCACAGTTGTGTCATCTCATACTTGATTTGGACTCTCACTAGACTAAGCTCCTTGGGAAGGACAGCATCTGGCTGTGCCTTATTCAGGTAAGTGTTTGCACATAGCAGGTGTGCCACACACTTCCACTGAATAAGTTAGACTTTCATTTTATTCTACAAACAATGTGACTGATACTGTCTCCAAGGAAACCTAGTCCCTGGAGTGAAGTAGCAGCTTCACCATCATGTAGGAAGTGAGATGTAGAGGTGGAACTTGTATCCAGTTTAAAACAAAGTCCTGGTGTTCTTTACGTGATGTGCAGAGACATAGCCAGCTTCATTGCCTGGTTCTTTCAGACAGCCCTGGGACTGGAATATTGGGGGTTTAGACAATAAGCCTTTCTTGATGGGCCTTTCTTCACTTTCTTTCCTTTTTTTCCATAGTTGTGGTTCATCTGGGACTATACCTACCTAGGAGCTTTTACAAACTTCAGATATTCTAATTCATTAAGTCTCAGGTGGGCATCTGTTTGGAATGAATGGGCAGGTGAGGACCCTTTCTGTTTCTGGAATGCATGGTTAGAACACCCATGTTTTCAGATGTTGGACATAACCTGAAGATACTCTGTATTTTGCAGAATTGTAAATCTGAGTAATGGATTACAAGGTAAAGGACAAATTTAACTCATTAGCTGACTCTGTCCTGTTTCTCAGTCTCTCCATGAGGTGTTGGCTTTCCTTGCACAGTTTTAGGGGACTAATTATATACATAGAGGCATTCGTGGATATCAGGATTTACTAATTTCAAGGTGTATGCTATTCAGGGTTGGTAGAGTAAAATGTGAGTTCAGAGAAAGCTTTAAATCTCTTCCTGATTCTGTTAACTTTGCACACAAATTGCATTGTGGAGCCAAAGTTTATCATTTCATAATATGTATAAATGAATGGATGAGAATTATCTGGGAAGCCCTGGCTGGACAAGGAAGTGGGTTTGGCTTTCTGCCAGATGGTCATTGAAATGTTGTGTGTGTGTGTGTGTGTGCGCCCAGTTAAAAGTCTGGACATGTAGATTTTCATGCTCTTGTCTGGTCTTGGCTTTAGAAGTGCTTACACAGCTAATCTGGCATTTATGATTTTTTTCCACTTTAAACTCAGCAGAATGCTCTTTGGGGATATGCAGACAGAAGTGACTTAATTGGATTTCAGCCCTGATGCAGTGTTTGAATGGCTTTATGGATGGCATTAATTGGGTAGCTGCCATAGGAAGTCATATATATATTCTTGAGCTCTTTGATTCAGTCCCTCTCATTGGCTTATTGCTAATTTATTCAACAAATGAAACACTCAAGAAAGAACAATTAAAGTAGTAAAATTAAGAAATATGGTTCATAAGCGGGGCTATCATTTGGTTTCAGCATAGTTACATTACAGCCTGTGTTCAAGGCTGCATGTCAGTACTTGTGGGCTGGCCTGGGTAGTCATGCGAGGCATTCTTGGAGTCTCTTGGATTAAAAGTTGGAAAACGGGTTCTGACACTGATGCTGTGTGGCTTTTAACTATTGCAGCAGATTTTACGTACCTAATTACGGAAGTTCACTGAATGATAAGTGTCCGACAGGAATCATTTTATCGAGAGCCTGCAGTGCATCAAGCCACATGAACACCTGCATGCGGAGCTCCCTTCCTGGAGGCTCTTCCTGTCTGGATAGCCACATAAATATAAAGTTTGTTTTTATAAGAGAGTGATTTCTACAGGCACGGAGGGCATTTCTGTAAAATTTCCCCAAAGACGGAACGTTTGAGTGCACTCCCTAGTGGCAGACCAGATTTGGCTGGATGGTGGCTCCGGCAGCTGGAGGGTTAAAGCTGTTCCCACTGTTGGGGGAAGGAATAGGAGGCATGAGGGCTCGGAATTGTGACAGGACCTGGCATTTGAGGAAAATGTGGTGAACATGCTTTGATGATTTTTGGAATACTCAAAAGTAGCAAAATATCCTTTAAAAAACAGTGATATTAAAATTTCATTCAATTGGATAATTATAAATTTAATCTTTTAAATTAAATTGTTATAATTATTAGCCTTTTCGATGGAAAACTTTAATTTATTCAACCTCCTTTTTATTCTTCATTTTATGGAATACATGTATGTGATACTAAAAAATGTATGTGAGCATCACCCCTAATAAAATATGGGAGAAACAAATCAAGCTGGTTCATCACCCACCAAAAGCGAAATAGGATAATATGCAGTGAGATTTTTTTTTCTACAGTTTCTTAGAAGCCAGTACTTTCTGTAGGAGGCTTCTCAGTTACCCAGTAATTTACAAAATTAAAATGAACAACAAACTTCCCTCAAAATCTTTCTCAGTTCTTTTCTCCAGAGCTTGGTTGTTCTGTGTGTTCTCAGGAGCTCAAATGCTGAAGGTCATGGACTAGTCCCAGTCCTTTTTAACGCATTACCTTCATCTGACTGCTGTGAAAATTATGTGCCCCCTCCCCCATCTGGAGTTTTATCCTGGCTTCTTAAAGGCCAATGATGCGATCTAGAACTGAGGTGAGGTCCAAGTCATCTTTCAGGTCCCTGGAATACTCAAACTTGCATCCATCCATGTAGCTCGGGCTCACTTGAGGATTAGGCACCTTAATCCCAGGTCCTGACTGACCGAACAGCTCTCTCTAGAAGAGCTCCCTGGAAGGTTCTGTCTTGTGACTCACAAATGAGTCAACTCTAGTCTTAACAGACTTAGTGTCCTTCTCTCTAAAATTAATGCACAGCTCTCAAATGACAGGTATTGTACTTGAAGGGCACAGGAAAGAAAGTTTTCTGATATGATTAATTTTGCTATGGGAAAATCTTTAGTATATGGATAGCAATGGGAGTGTTCTTTGTAGGAAAAAGTACAACTTCTACCTTATAGAAAAATATAGGAAAAAATTGTTTAGTACTATACAGTTAATGTCTGTATGTGATTAGTGACAAATGGCATCGTTTCTCTCAGTGTGGTTTGGAGTGTAGGATGCTACTTTCCTGGATGCGTAAACATATCTACCTGGAACCACGCCACCTGGAGCCCCAGCTCATCACCCATTTGCCCCACAGGATGGTTACATTTTTAAAACGTTTTAAAAAGCAGAAAACATTCTCATAGTAATATTTTTTTTCTGATCTTCTTGAGCAAGGGAAACAAAAGAAAAAATAAACATGGGACTACATCATACTAAAAAGATTTTGCACAGCAAAGGAAACCATCAGCAAAATTAAAAGGCAACTCACTGAGTAGAACATATTCACTGATATGTCTGATAATACCTGAAATTTGTAAAGAACTAGTAAAACAACACCAAAAAAGCAAACAGTCCAATTAAAAAATGGGCAAAGGATCTGAATAGACACTTCTTCAAAGAGGACATACAGATGGCCAGTAGGCGTATGAAAAGATGCTCAGTATCACTAATCATCAGAGAAATGCAAATTAAAACCACAGTGAGATATCACATCATACCTGTCAGAATGGCTGGTATCAACAACGGGGAGAAAAGGGAACCCTAGTTCACTATTGCCAGGAATGTAGACTGGTGCAGCCAGTATGGAAAGTATGGAGTTTGCTCAAAATATTAAAAATGAAACTGCCTTATGACTCAGTGATTCTACTTCTAGGAATGTATCCAAAGAAACCCAAAACATTAATTTGAAAGAATGTATGCACCTCTATGTTCATTGCAGCACTATTTACAGTAGGTAAGATTTGGAAATAGTCCAAGGGCCCATCAGTAGATAAGTGAATAAAAAAGCTGTGGTACATCTACACAGTGGAATACTATGCAGCAATTTTTAAAAAAAGGAACTCTTACCATTTATGATAGTGTGGATGGACCTGGAGAGTACTATGCTAAGTGAAAAAGCCAGTCAGAGAAAGACAAATACCCTATGATCTCACTGCTGTGTATAATCTAATGAATAAAGTAAACTAACAAAGTAAAAATAGACTCTTAGATAACAGAGTACAGCCTGACAGCTGTCAGAGAGAAGGGGGTTTTGGAGACTGGGTGAAAAAGGTAAAGGGATTAAGCAAAAAAAAAAAAAAAAAAAAACACCTCATGGACACAGACAATAGTATGGTGATTACCACAGGGAAAGTGGATGGGGGGAGGTGGAAGAGGGTAAAGTGAAAATAAATGGTGACAGAAAGGGACTTGACTTGGGGAGGTGAACACACAATACACTATACAGATGATGTGTTATATAGAGAGTTGTACATCTGAAACCTATACACTTTATTAACCAATGTTACCCAATGAATTCAATTAAAAAGCAGAAGAACATGACATCATTCAGTACTTAGATTATTTTATACCTTTTTCCAGGGAAGATCCTGTTTAGAACTGGGAGCAATAGAAAGGGAGGAGAAAGGGAGGGACTGCATCCTCTGATATATTAGTATCTCTAATTTGTTGACATTTACTAAATCATCAATTAATTAGGTTACTTCTCAAACTAAATCCCTGCCCTTGAGGAAGTCCTCCATTTAAGCAGTCCCTAGTACTAATTATTCCTTTACTGGAAATGCTATAGATGGGGACCTGTAAAACAACATCAGTGAAACAAAGTCCACAGCGTACAGAATGCTGGGTGTTCTGCAAGACAGGTGACCCAGTTTCTCTGACAAATTGTCATTGTAATAAAATAGGTTTAAAGTGACTTGAGAGACATACAAGAAATTAGAAGTTGTGAATATTATTTGGCCCCTCATTCAAATAAATCAACTATAAAAATATTTTTATTATGAGACAGTTGGAACACTAGATATGAGATTTATATTAAGAAATTAATCATTATTTTAGGCATAGTGATGGAGTTGTGCTTATCTGTTGGTCATACACATCAAAGAATTTACAGATAAAGTAATTTTTGTATGAATTTGCTTTAAAGTCATCAAGTGAGGACTGGGAGCTGCAGGGTCTCTAATTGTCGAGGTTGAGTATTTAAGGTACCTGGGAAGGTATATCCTCTCTATTTTTGCTGGTTAAACATCTCCACTAAAATGCAAAATACAATGATTGTGTTACAGCTTAATGAATGCTTTGCACAGAGGAGGGAAGTCAGACTTTTTTGTGTAGAAGAGTCAGGAGCTTATTCCCAGAGGTGACAATATTTAAACTGGGTTTTAAAGTAAGAATGGGTATGCAAAAACGGGAGAATCTGTTCCTTTTTCAGCAGGGAGAAAGGAAGCTGGGAGATTCACTGGGCTGTGTGGGTGGGGGTTTTGTTACTGGTCCCTTTCATTCATTCCTTCTTGCATCCATTTAGAACGTGTTGTTCACTTCCGCCAAGACGGAGGCATAGGTGGAAACACTGTGCCTTCTCCCACAACCAAGTTTGAATAAAACAAAGGTTTGGAGAAACAAAGACACAACCAAAGGACAGAAAATTGAATTATACAGAAGTCCGACTACATCTAACCATTCAACGGGACGGTAAGAGGGGCGGAGCCAGCAGCGAGCAGGGTCGGGCAGGACAGGGCCCCCGACCCAGGCGCGCAGGCAGACCAGAACCAGCTGGGGTGCGGGGCAGACCGCGGGCGCATATTCGCGCACAGTGAGACAGACCACGCAGGCCCCAGGGGGCGAGGGCTGACGGCAGTGGCACACTCGCGAGCAGTGGGACGAAACGCGTGGGCCAGGTGACGGCAGCAACTGCGGCACCGGTGAGGGCC